>NW_009648785.1:1341289-1355238 GCF_000708025.1 Charadrius vociferus
TGACAAGCTGAGAAGTCTTGCCAAAGACAGGAATTAATTTGGAACAAGATTAAGTGGTTTTGTGGTCTTCTAATAGGGACAAGGTTGAGAAGCTGCACTGGGGATGGTCTGTAAGCACTAGAGATGCTCTGAAGCCTTTGTAGGAATAGGGCTGATATCAGCTGATATACCATCTAAGTGTTTCCAATTCCTAATTCAAACTGGGGATGTTGCTGTGCAATAATGTGATATTACTGTTGTCACATTCTTGGAGAGGGGCAGGGCACAAACTGTGCTTTCAGAACAAAACAAAATTAAATTCTCCCTCTCCAAAGCTTATTCAGATGAACACAGAACAGAGACCTCCAGAATGAACAGCCGGCATTCTGACTGCTTTTGCAGCATTGAAAAGCATGAATTCTTGTAAAGGGAGTTTTTAACCACGTAACCCTCATGGTTTTACAGCTCTCTCCTCTGCTGTGGCATCCCCTTTATGAGGAGTGCTTTACCTCCAGAAGGATCTTCAGTGGAGGAGCACAGATCCCTCTGACTCACTGCATCTGGGCCATAGAGGTCCAGAATAATGAGGGGTTGTGCCATTGCTTTTTGTGTGGATGAGATGTTGGCACTGGGACTGAGGAGAGTGAATTGGTCACCAGCATGCCTTGGCACATCTACAGGACCATGATGATGCCATGGACAGCTTGCTTTGTGCAGACTCTTCCCTCTGGTTCCTCACTCTTTGAAGTTCTCTAGGAAAGCTGGAATGGTGGGGCAATAGGGCAGCTGCAAATGTATTCGTTCAGCCTTGGATATTAAATGGATTTATTCCTTTTAGGAGTATGCTACTGGTCCTAGAAGAGCACAGGTAAGGTAGACTCTCAGATAGCTGCTGCAGGAGCTGCCAGGAGCTGTCAGCCTTCTGTTGCCACCCTGCTGTCCCGTTCCGCCCCCCCCCCGTAAAGCACTATTGTACTGAGCACTGTTCCCCTTGCATCCTGTAGGCCTGTTTTGATCCAAGCTGTCAGTCACCTTTCAAATGGCTAAATGCTAAAATCCATGGCTGCAACATTTTTACAAGCTCACCTCACCTTTCTTATGGTGGATGTCTGTGCTGGCAGACTCTGTCTCTCTTCCTGAGGTATCTTACTAACATCTTGTACCTCTGTAATGCTGTATCCTAAAAACTGTACCCTTAAGACTTTTCCCTTGTAACCTACCTGTGAGTAGGTTTTTCCATTGTCACAGCTTGCCAGAGCATGTGCTTTCCTGGGCCATGTGTGCTCCCTCAACTGGAAGCAAACCAGCCAAACCAACGGGAACTGGGAGTGAGTGTGAAGCTCAGAGGGACTGGCTGTACAAGAGCAGATAGTGTGGTGTGTTCTGCTGGAGGTATCACCTTACCACATCCCAGGTACTGATGGTTTAGACCCACTAAAAGTTTCAGATACGTAGCTCTCCATGGGGTTTGGTTTTTATCTGGAGAGGGGAGAATGTTAGTAGACTGTGGAAAGGTGTAGTTAATCAAGGAGAAGTCATTTCTACCCATTTTGCCCACTGGCTTCAACTTCTATGATCTGGTAATGAAGGGGGAATAAATAGCCCAGTGTGTATGAGCCAGAACCCCAGGATTCAAAGGAGAAGAAGGGTTCTGCATCCAATAACTGTGCCCACTTCTGCTGCAGGTTTATTACTGCCCTTACTTAGTCTATACTCCATTGAACAGATGTGTGCGGCTGGAGGGCTCCCTGTGAGCACAGGCTGCTCTTGAATCTGGTCTCATGCAGGGGATGGGAATGCTCTGCACTGACTCCTGAGAGGCCATCGCTGCTTCCCAGAAAGGGGCTTCTCTGCGTCCATGGGCAGCAGAGACCTCTACCTACATGGAGGGGATCAAGGATGGTCTTAATAAACTGATCTGCTTAAAAATGTTTGGGAGCAATAACAAACCTAGCGCGCATTGGTGTAATGCACGGTCATGAACAGTGGTTATTGTGCTTTAGCTCCTAAGAGTTCATAGGTCTTCATGGTGGTGACTTTTTAAGGCTTTCGTCCACCTTGTCTTACGCAGCCATTGCAGTATTATTTTCCATTTGCAACGCACAAGGATTGCAACAATCTTTTGAGTGTGAGGGAGCTTTGAGTGGTGGTGGAGATGCTCTCCAGGAACTCCTGGGAGTGTTTGAAGAATGATCCCAGACCGCAATTCTGTTCCTGCCAGTCCCAGGGGAATGAAGCACTTCCCTTGTAACAGGAAAGGCTCTAGGATATGTGTGACTAATTTGTTACAAGGTAATTAAAAATTATCTGTCTTAGTGCAGTGCTGCATGATTTTGTTGAAACAAGCAGTCTGGGTGAAGGTGAGTTGAGAAGCTGGGAACAGTTCCTTTCAGCTGTCACTGGTTCCTCTCCTGATGGGAGGGAGATGGCTGTCTGTCCTCCCACAGTGCTGGAGGAGCTAATTGATGTCAAGTGTGGGGATGCCATTCATGTGGTTGTAGTTGGCATTTTGCACATGTGTCTTGGTTAACAGGGAGAGCTGTCTGTCTGTGCTCATAGTGGTGCTGCTGCTGAGCTGTCCCAGCAGTGGCACAGTGTGGACTACATGGATTAATGGAGGATGCTCATGATGGGAGGGCAGCCTGTGTGGCAGGCAGCGAGCCTGGAGATAGACCCTGCGCATAGCCCAGGCAGCCAGTGGAGGCAAACCTGTTGCAGATGATGGGTGCTAAAGGATGAACAGCCTGATACATCTTCAAACTTGGTGGTGACAAAAAGTGTGTTGCCTGTATCCCTGTGATCAGCTGGGATGCTGTGGGGCGGGATGGATGGTAAGGTCATATTCCCAGTGCCAGTCCCTCCTGCAACACCCTAAATAGGTCTGTCTGTATAAATCCTTCTGCCCGAGCAGCTGCTGAGGTTGGCAGATACTGATTCCTGTCCTGTGATAGGGATGTATTAATCTTTCATAAGTGATGACTCAGCCAAGCAATGAAGTTGGTAGCCTAACATAGCACAGAGGTCAGGATGGATGGCCTCAGCCCTGCTAATATGTGAGCAGATTATTCTATGCCTGTCAGTAATGAGTATTTCTGAATGGCAATGGCCACTGCTTCCTCCTCTAGCGTCTCCCCGGGAGGTGCTTGGCAACCTCTGAACCCCTTTGATCAAGGAAGGATGGTGGCAGAGAGCTGGAGGATGTGACAGTCCCCTGGTTCCATGTCCTCCTGGCAGCAGACGTGAGCTCCTGGCCGTCTGAGGGGATGAAACCCCCGCACAGCTCAGAGGTGACAGAGAGACCAGGGCACTGCAATAACACTGGGGTTGCTGTGCCAAAACATTGGGATGCGCAGTGAGAACTTCAGTGTCGTAATGCACCTATGTAATGAGGCTAAGCCATATGCATTTGCATAGCTAACTGCTGGACTAATTAGCACAATTAACTTCCTGTGTGTCCAACAACAAGCTTGTTGGGAAAAATCTACATTGTAAGGAGAGTGGCTGTTTCCAGAGCTATTGAAAACTGTGTGTCCTAAATTGTTAACCCTGAAAGAATTGAATATGCATGGAGAGGGCATGCAAGGGTAAACAGGCAGGTACAAATATATTTATTTTCAATAACAGTGCAGTTCAGTTCAGTGATTGCCAGTGTAAGTACTAAGGGGTCAGGGACCCCGTGAATGGTCTATGTTTTGAAAGGGATCTGTTTTGCAGAAATTTCCAGGGTATACTGTAAGGAAGTAAAAAAAAAAAATCCCCAAATACAGTTTTGTTTTATTTGAATCCCTCTTGAAAAGAAAAATAGCAAAAGTGTGGAGTAAAGCAAGCCTTCCTTATTACCCACAACGGGTAGAAAAACAGACCAAGCCAATTGGAAAATTCAAACTGATCCACTTATACAAGACCCTGAAAGCAATTGTGTTCTGATGGCGAGGGAAAAATGTATGAGCAGGAATAACCTCACTATAAACATCTACAAAATATTGTGACTAAAACTATTGGGACCAAAGAGATGAAATTGCAATGTAAGCTGGGACTGTGTCATAGTGCAGCCCAGCAAGAGGCTGACACAGGCTGTTAGATTTAAATGTAAATTATTGCTTCCTCTTAAGGAGGTGCTATTCACCTTTATTTTATTTTTTTTTTTAATGAGCTGTTGCCTGGATCCTGGCAGCTGGGACTGGGCAAAGTTGTCCAGTTCCATACTAGCACAATTCCATGTTGCAGATATTTTATGCTGTAGTTTCTATAAACTGATGGGGTACATAATGGTGAAAATGCAGAAATGCTTAGAAGGTCTGAGTGGTGGCTAGTAGATAGTCTCTAGGAAAACTTGGCCTGCCGTCGATCTGTCCCTGAACCAAGAAGGATCAAACTCATCTCTGGTGTAAGGAGAGACTGCCTCAACCGGAGCTGTGCTCCCGGTGAATGTGACCTTGTATAATAAATCTGTACTGTAAAATTTAGGATCAAATGGGGCATAATCACTTCCTTGTCAGATAAATACTCTGATGTTCCTTTTCCTTAGCTGGTTATCTGCAGACTCAGCAGACATCCCAGTAGCACGTGAGTGAGAAAACATGTAGCTTTATACAGCGCTACAGCACAGAAGCAAGCTATGGGCTCGCTCTGGCCCCGTCCGCTGCGTGCGCTGGGAGGGAGGTGAGGAGGGGAAAAGCAGCAACATGGCAGTCTCGTGTCACCTGATGTTGAGGTGAGCTGGGGCTTGCATCAGTCCCGAGCAAACATCCCTTCGTGCTGCTCTAAGTTTTTTCCAACTATGTTTGGTCCCCTGAGGGTCACTGGGGAGCAGTACTGGTTTTGTGCCTCATGCTCAGGCACACCCCACGTCAACCCGTGCTGGCGGCAAGGTGGGTGAGCGGGCTAGGAGGGCTTGTTTGACAGCTCTGCCGTGTTGGAGAGAGATCTCTGTTACGGCAGGGAGTCCGCGGGGAGCGAGCAGGCGGTGCTCGCTGGTGTGTCACCCTGCAATGTGACCTACATGGCAGCTGCAAGTACGCGGGAGGCAGCCACGGTACCAGAGATGCAAAGTGGCCCCTGTCACATCAGGGACAAGGAGAGGGCCGGGGGGAGGCTGGGGGGGCATGTTTGACTCCGGTGAACGTGCCACCCCTTTGGCAGTGAGGCAAGCAGCTGCCCGGGGAGCATTGGTGCTCTCCGGGTCCCATCGTTGGGAACCCACTTCCCTGGGAGCGCACATTACATCCTCCAAAACTGCCATGGCACAGCTCTCCGTCATAGCCGGGGACTGCCGGGGCATGGAAACCTCCGCAAGTTGGGAGAAGATGAGAGCGCGTCTGCCAGAAACTCCGCATCCACGGGACTCCCGTCGCCGGGAATGCGGGATTTAATTCCTGCGGCCCCTTTCCCCCGGCTGCGGGAGGGGAGATGACTGCCGAGCTCCGGCTTTGCACATCGCCAGCGAGCGGCACATTGTGCTACGAGGCGGCCGGTGCATGCGCAACGCGCGGGCTGCCGCCGTGGAGGTGGGGAGCGAGGACCACATCGCTGCCTCCCGGCTCTGAGCTGCCAGTTGCTGGTTGCCAAGCAGTTATCATTGTTTCTGTGACGATTGCAGAGGCTGTTGCTAATTGAAGAAGCCCCCACAGCATCCTTCTCTCTGCTCCTGCTCCTGCTTTTATTTTAGAGGCTCAAGGGGGAAGACAGCTAGACTAGTGCTTTTTTATATTGCATTTTTATTTATTTCTTTTTGTGGGGGTGGGAAATTTCTCAGCTGGTGATTAAGTGATGGACTAGTTACTCATCCTTATCCCTTTAGTCTTTGTGCATGTGTGTGTGTGTGCGCGCGCGTGTATGTCTGAACACACACAGACAAGCTTACACACACACACACACAGAGTAAAATCCTGTTTGCCACTGCAGTGGGCACAAATAGGTGAGCATGACTACAGCCAAGGAGCAAAATGCATCAGGGAAACAAGCCCAACAACAAGAACAGGTAATGCTTATTTTCCTCAATTTCAAACAAATACATATTTGCATTGTATAACTATGTGTTTCTTGTATTATTATTATTTTAATTTTTATTTTATGTTCTTGGTGCGTGTTCCTAAAATTGTCAACTGAGTCACCAGTCAGTGGCAGGAGGAAAGTACGGTGTAGCTGGGTTCAAGGTCTGCTTTCTTCGGTGTGTGTGGAGGCTGGGGAGGGGGGGGAAAGCTGAAACTGTGCTATTTTTAACAGCACCTGCACCTCTTGCTGAACGCTGTAGAGGTTTGTTCTTTCACTTGTTCTTTAGGTGCATGGCGGGGGGGGGGGCAGGATGTTGGGACGGAGGCCCCCTCTCGATGGGGGAAGGGGGTAAAGCTTTTTAACAGCCCCTCTGCAGATGGGTCTAAAATTGCCAAAGTGGGTTTCAGCTTCTTACTTTGTCATGCACTTTCGGGGATTTTTTTTTTTTTTAATTTTTTTTTTTGCCTGACATTTTCTTGGAGGGACACTTCAGAGCACAGCGTGTGCTCTGGCTGTGCGTGTGCAAGTGGTGATGGGGGGTGGGGTGGGGGCAAAAAGCAGCTGTAAGTAGGTGTAACTTCCATTGACTTTGGGGAAAACTGCAGTGCTCACACCATAGCTGAACTTGATTCATTTTCTTTCTCTTGGTAGGTGCTGTATGTGTTTCTATAGAGGCAGAAAGTTAAAGACTTAATTTTCTCTGTCGTGCCTGTTTTTTAGAGGGTATTTCTGTCTGACTGCACTTACCAGGACAGAATGAAGTCAAAACTTTGCCTGTCAGAAAAGCAGCGGGTGGCATATAAAGGGGACATATCCTCAGCTGTAAAGGATAGGCATAGTTAAAAAGTGGTGACATGAGGGAAAGCCTGGTTGTGATGTCTGAGCTCTAGCTGAGGGTGGCAAAGGTCTGTGGGCTCCTGGCGCACCAGCAGATCAGCAGCTCCATCGTTCTGGGCACCAGTTTCCCCTCCTCGCGCTCAGCCCTGCACCCGGGGGGACCGCGGAGCAGCCTGTACGCTCCAGTTCTTCCATTTTCATCGTCTCCTTAAGACATTGGAAGTTCACTGCTTTAATCTTCGGTTAGGACAGCATAGGAGGATAATTTAAACAGATCTCTCAGGGCACAAATTAATTCTTAAAATAGTTCTTCCTGGCTTGATAGACTGAGAGCCTCGCACGTTGTTTTTCTTTTTCTTTTTTTTTTTTTTTTTCTTGGTGCTTTATTTTAGTGAACTGGGGAAGGGAAAAGCATGGGAAGACACCAGGCACCAAAAGTAGCATCATATAATCTGCATTTTCAGGGTGACATTTTAGTAATGGCCAAAACAGGCTCAACTGTTCAGTTAGAACAAGAAGAAAACAACTTTGATACTGAGGGTAAGGGTGGACCTATAAGTGCCCTTTCTGAACAAAGAGAGCTGTGGGGCTGTCCCCTCCTCCTCCTTAGAGCTGTGTACAAGTGTTGGGGTTTTATAAGTCATGAAGTGTAAGTCGGTTGCCTTTTATAAAGGGGCATTATTTTTGTTTCAAGTATTACCTGCTTAATGCCACTTGGCTCCTGGCATGCCATATCTTTGCTACTTCTCTCTTCCCTTATGAAGTATAAAATGCCCAGAATAGGTCTTTAGTATTATGCAGAGTCTTGACTGAATATATCTTATAACTGATTGAGTTGCAATTATACCCATATGGTACGCTTAAATACTCTGAAGGTACACGCACTCTCAGCTCTGCCCTAGTGTAAGCATGAAATAGAAATATCAGGAATATATAAATATCAATGATATCGATGAATATTAATGTTTGAGTCCACCAGCAACTTTGCTCACTCCCAAAATTATTTTCTTTTTCTTTTCACAGTATATTATTAGTAAAATGGCTTGACAGTGTGGGGTTGAATCCAATCTGTGTCCATTGATTTGAGTGCACTTTTATCTTTTAACACCAAACACGGATCTAAACCCGTATTTCATTTTAAACAGTTCATAACTGAGAAAGGCTCTATTCAAATCCTGTTCCCAGCTGAAATTCTATTTCCAGGCTTGTTTATATCAAGAATTGCTGAGATTTTTTTCGTGCTTAAAACTGATCAAGAAACTGAAAATTGTAGCTGGAAGACAATTGCAGGCAAAGTGCTAGTGTGTCTGTAGAGGACTGAGTCTTTTTCAGAAGCAGCTGCTGCTGTCGTAAGAGATTGTGACTGTCCCTTTTCTCTGTTCTTTGCTGTGACATTCCCTGGATCCAGAGGCAGGCAAGTGACACAGTTGGCTTAAGTCTATGCTGTCTCCTACCATGCTAACCCAAACGGAAGCTGGGCACGAAAAGACGCTGCAGGAACAGGGTGGGAAAAGTTTTAAAACATCTGCAGAAGCTTTGCAGGCATAAATTTAAAAATCTAATTCAGACCCATGTGTCGGTATGCAAATGAAGGCATGTTCTGTCTTGAGATTTACAACAATTATAATAATTAGAAAATGATTGGGATGTGGAGATAAGCAGTGCACTGCCTTACCTGCTTGAAGCCATGCAATAAGCATCCCTTTCTTCCCTTTGTTAATTAAAAATGTTTCTATACAGGTTCTTTCTGATAAGCAATGGTGCTCACCTCCATGCCCGTTAAATTATTCAGAATTTTAATCGTTTATCTCCCTGCTTATCTGTTTCACGGGTCTGAACTTTAAGTCTTTTGGGCATCGTGTACAGAAACCGCTCTGTAAGTGGTATGTAATACTGTCTCTTACTGTCAGGTTGTGATTGCTTGATCAAGATGTAAGTTGAATGCAGTTGCCTCTGTACGCTTAGGTGCGTTTGACATAGCTATGGTTTCCTGTTCGAATGGCTGGAGTTGGATACCGTGCAGTGTTCAATGATTACAGTTGGTTTGTTGCTAGACCCAATGCTCAGAAGTCCGTAGCAAAGCCTGCAGACACTAATAGACTTTGGATTTGGCTCAAGAGGACTGGGGAATCTTGTTTACTGTCTTGGGAATTGTTAGCTGCGTGTGTGCATATACCATTAAACCCACTTTTCCATGAAGAAAGGAGAAGAAAATAACAACAAGTCAAGCACTCGGTCAATGTCTGGTAATTTGCACTGGCTGAAGATCCTTGTGTTTTAACATGAGCCTGTAAATTTGTTATCTTAGTTTAGCCCGGTTCTTGTTACTTTTAATGGCCTTTGGGAGTGCAAATAGCTCTACAGTCATACATAAAAATAAGCAGGCTGTTTTTTTATTAAAATGTGGTAATAGGCATAATGATAAAATGAGACTTTTAAAACACTTAAAAAATGAGTCAGCATATCAAGGATAGCAGGATCACAGATTCTCAGAGAACACCTTTTATAAAACATATTTAAAGGGTTGATTGGTTAATTGGGTACTTGAACACTCAGAATAAATGATTGTTCCCGTTTCTTTTGCTGTAGAGAGAAGAACTGTCATGGACTTAGAGGGAGAGAGATCCTACTCTGAAATGTGCACATGTCCTAGGCAAGGTTGTTAATGACTGTTTGCATGCAGCTCCATGTAAAAGACCAAAAATTAAGGAGGCAAAATAGCTTGAGGGCTGCCTTTTATTGAAGTGGGCTCCACAGAGGAGTGGATTCAGATCAATAGAACAGTTCTGCCTATTAGCTGTCATTAAGGTAATCAATTTCGAATTTTACCGAACAGATGGAATTCTGCATAACAGGTGTCTTCAACGGGAGAGAGAACTCATTTAACTTGGAAAACCTAGGCCAGACTCAGGAATAACATGATGGAAAGATGAATATTTCATGCTCTTAATGTTCCCCTGCCACTCTGTACTTCACAGAAATAGCCTGTAGTATGTTGAAGAGTGAGCACGGTTGGCGTATCTAATGTACTATGCTGAAACGTGCCTTTATTTGAGTAAATTTTTCCAAATAAGAAAAAAAAGGCTGCACTTCAGAAGCACTATGCAGGCTTTTTCCCTACGCAGTTATAATCCAGGTAATTCTGGGATTCCTGTAGCAAGAGGTGTCAATCCTCATGTACCCTGCTGCCCTACACAGTTATAATCCAGGTAATTCTGGGATTCCTGTAGCAAGAGGTGTCAATCCTCATGTACCCTGCTGTCTTCCTTCAAGGTCATAATTGTCCTCAACCGTTGTGAGCTGAGTCCTATGCTGTTACTTCATTCCTAGAGTAGTTAAACTAAAAATTATGGGTGTGCCCACATTGGGAAGTAGCGTGGACCCACCCCATGAGGGTGAGAGACATGGTGCTGAGGTCTCGAATACACGTTTTGGACAGGGAGTTATTTCAAGCTAGTTCCAGACTGGTGTGAATGTCTATTAGTGGTTGAACAGCATCTTCTAATTTAGCTTCGTCCAAAGGGAAGCCAATTTATGTGCCCTCAGGCCACTATAAAATTGAGTTAGAGCATGGTAGATGGGTACAACTGAGAGATTTGTTTGGTAGTGCAGTTCTGAATTGAACAAAAATACCAGATATGCCCCACATGTCTTTATCGGGGATGGGAGATGGAGTTAAATAAATGTAACTTCATGTGAGCTGTCTTTCTGTACCTGAAAATATCTTCAAAAGTTCATTCTGTTGTTGGTTTTTTTTTCCCATGAGGGGTGACTTGAAATCATTCCAGATCTGCTGCGCTCACCTCAGTGCTGTCCGGCACATCATCATCCCTGGGTGCCAAATGTCTTGGTTAGCTCAACATGCTTTACCTGAAAGAGTGCAGCAGTCCTGACTCTCTGTGACACTACAGCCTCCGTGCACCCTGTGAGCCAGAGCGATTGGCTCCAAAGAGCGCACAATCCCTTCCAGTTCTACACAGGCTGTAGCGTTCAGCAGGTTCAGGCACATATTAAAAGTTTTGAATTTTACCTGTCAAAATAGGGAAAGGACTTTGCCCTTTTATTTGTCAATACCATCCCCGCTGTATGCTAAACCACGAAGAGCCACTATTGAATCTTCTGTTTTCTTAGCAAGGTTTGAGGCTACGTATTGTAACGTTATGTTCGGGAGCAGACTGAGCTTTGAACGCGCTACAGGAAAGCGCTGGTTTACGGTGCCATTAGCTGGCACAGTCAGACTCCCCACTGCACCACCCCAGTGGCATAAAATCCCCTCAGAGGAACTGAGGAGCACTGTGACATACCTCTGTGGTACCCAGATTCAACAGAGGGCTGAAAGGAGCTTGGCCTGGAGCTGTTGAACAGGTGGGAGTGAGTCTCCCAGGAGATGAGCTAATTTAGCGTATTATCTCAGTGACTTGTGATAGCAGAGCTCCTACGTTCTTGGCTGGAGTTGAAAACTGTCATATCCGAAAGGTGAGTCCCTGCTTGTGAGAATCCCTCATTCTCGCTGCTTTGCTGCAGTATTCTGGCTGTGATTATTACAGCTGTGCAGAAATCAGGGAGCAATGTCCACTTTTGGAAGGTGTCTGCAAAAAAAAGGGAAAGAGGAGAAACCTGACTCTGATTTGCACAGAAGACAAAGGGTTGTTTTGGGTTTTTTTTAGTTTTAAGGGAACTGTTTAGTGTTAGTTGTTTAAGTGCATAATTTTTAAAAAAACAAAACTGTTGATATGAGACAATACTTTTTTTTTTTTTCTTGATAACAGCTCTGTAAATTACATATCTTATTGTAGGCCCAACACAGGCTTTCTCCAGGAAGTCGTAGAGAACATTTGTGTTTCATTCTGTTAAAGGTATCTGATCTATTTCTCAAGAAATTAAATTTCCATAATAGTGCTCCTGAGAACACTGTATTCAAGAACATGAAATTGCATCAAACTGGAAGTCTTTTCAAGCTGTTAATTTGCCGTGAGGAATGCAGGCAGCTAAGCAATGGGGAGGGCGAGGCAGAGATAGAAAGGAACGTTTGGCGTAAAACGGAAGTCTCAAAAGGAGAAGGCTGCAGAAAAGCTTTTTTGGTGTTCAGTACTGAAATGGAAGTGCTTCTGGAAGGCCTCAAATGTGTCAAGATCTCATTGTGGTCAGTGATCGTCTAAGCACACAGCATCTAAGGGTTGGTATACTTCTGTAGGATGCTGCCTGAGATTGTGCATGCTTTAAACTCTGGCTATACCTTGACAGGTCAAGTGGGATGTGCTCTGCCACTTGTCCCTGGGACAGTATTGGTTGACTGCTGCTCCCTCCACTCCTGGCAGAGTGTCCTGGTTTGAGGTAAAACAGAACCAATTTTGGTCAGTAACTTCACTTCTTAGCTGGGCCTCTCTAACAACTGAAATTAACAGCATATTGTGCAGACAATGTTCACTCTCTCAGGGTGATAAGACCTATGTTTATAGGTGATGCCCAGCCATGGTATGCAGAGAGGACCTTGCTTATACTTATTGCTATAACAACCAAGGCCAACCAACTTTGTTATTTGCCCTGTTGGAGGGTCGGAAGCGGAAAAGCATAGTGGGGTCCCACCTGTAAGGAGGAGCGGACAGGACAGGTGACCCAAAACTGACCAATGAGGGTATTCCATCCCATCTGCCTCATGCTCAGTATAAAGGCTGAGGGATCGAAAGGTCAGCTCTCTCTTCCTTCAATGGCCAACGTCTGAGGAGGACTCTGTTCATCTGCCTGCGATCCCAATCCTGAATGCAGATCCAGAATCCAGTTCCCGTCCGTCACTGAGTCCAGCCTGGGACTGCCCCAGTGCCAGCCGGCGTCGTGACTGTCATCTCGGGAGCTTGATACGGTTTTGTATGTATTTCATTATTTCCTTTTTTATTTTATTATTAATATTTCATTAAAGTAGTTTAGTTCCTTCTAAACTTGTAAGTCTCTTTTTCCTCCTCTGCCCCTCTCTCTGAAGAGGGGTAGAGGGGAGCATCTGTCGGTCCCATCTGGGGCCCCCACATCCCCAGTAGCCGATTTGGCCTAAACCACGACACAGAGGTACCTTGTGTTGCAGTCTTTCTCATTATGTCTTTCTTTTACTCTTGGATCAAGACAGAATTATTTGTCTCTGAAGTTCACCAGTTATCTAGCGGTCATGAGACTGTGCTTGAACCCCACAAGAAAAAAAGTCTTCTTAGATTTTATTTTTTTTTTAAACTCTTACATTACAGCATCCAATGCTTTATCCCAGTTGTGGTCCATTAGCACTGCTATGCGTTGCTACAGTCATTTCATGAACAATGGTTTTACCTGCTTTCAGTTCTTATGCCTTTTATTCTGCTTCTTTGGGATCTTTATCATGCATTAAGCTGTGGTGAATCATGGTCACTTTGGACGATGTGAGAGCAGGTAGCACTTTTTAGATGATGTAGAGTACAGTAATATGTATTATTTATGTAGTTTATTCTGTATGTTTTGCATTCAAGTGTTTTTTTTTCTTTTGTTCTTTCCTCTTTCCTTCCTTTCATCCTTTCTTTTGTCCTTCTGTCCTTCCTTCTTTGATTCTTAAGTGGGATTTAAGTACGTGAAATAGATTCAGAGAGAGGAGAGTGCAGGCAGCAACAGAACAGGAAAGCTGAGCGCGCTCCTTCTCCAAAGGGCTGCTGCAGATGTAGAGAAGAACTAAAAGCAGAAGTGAGAGGAGGACATTGAGCAAGTTTGCAAAACCTTTGTTAAACAGAAATTTGGAGGGGGACCAGTATTTGAAATCAATGAAGGTGATCAAGAAGGGAAGGGTGAGTTAGTATCAATTTCTGATTTAAGAGCAAAGTTTAAGTGGGATTATCAGATGGCTTTTCATGATGGCTCAGTGCTTGGAGCATGGAACTTTGTGCTTCTTGTGCTGCAGGCTTTTGTTGTGGCTTTGAGCAAAAGTGTTAGACATAGGTCCTTGGTGGCAGTCAGCAGCAGCTCTTCTGAGGTAGTCCATTGTCACCTTAAGTTGGAAAACAAAAAAGACATGGGGGTCTCCTGAGGATGAAATGTGAGGTTCTGAGATACTGCCGTAACTCAAGCTGCACAAGTAAGTACCAGAGATATCAGAGAGATGTACTCCTTGACATTTGGAGAATGTAGGG
>NW_009648785.1:1355283-1409256 GCF_000708025.1 Charadrius vociferus
ATGGAGGGAAAGGGTCATAGGAGAAAACCTGAAAGTTAAAACTCATTCTGAAGACTTAGATATGAATAAGAATTTCAGCAGAAAAAGATCAAGATAAAGGTAAATCCTGGCAGGATTTCAGATAGTTACAAGCAAACTTGCAAATGAGAGAGAGAGAAAATGCATAGAATTTGGGGATTTTATCTGATTTTAGGAACTTGAAGCAATTTTAGAGTTCAAGGTAAAACAGAGATACATCTTTCAGCTCTCTGTCACATAATACAGAAAGAAGTTTTCTGAGAAGGAGTAATTCAGTTTTTTCAATAGGAATACTGCGGTGTAATTAGGAGCCATAGAGATGAAATGGAAAAGTAAATGCAGGGATGATGAGCCAAGGATATGTGTGGCCAAGAGTAAAAACAAAACCTTTCAGAAGTGGAAAGCAGATGCTGAAGTTCAGGGCCGAGGAGGTTGATGAAGGGCATCTTCCTGAAAGTCAGGATGAGGCTATGATCCAAGGCTGAAGCCCAGAGCCTGATACTTGCAGGGAGAAAGCCCTGACAAAAGTTGTGGAGACAGCTCTTAAGTGTGATGGAAGTGAAGAGGACATGGCCACTTCCCACCACCATTGGTGAAAATTCACCCCAGACCAAGGAAAATGAGAGGAGAAGATGAGTGGGCTAAAGAGTAACTATTAACTCTCTGGAGGAGTTAGGGGAGTTGCAGCAGAAGTATGATTGGATTTGGTGGTGAATGAGGCTTGTGGAGGAAGAAGAAACTGCAGGTAGGCAGCTGGTTCAGAAGGCAGCAGGGAACACATGGCAGCACCCTTCCCTGTCCCACAGGGAGGTGGCAGCAGGAGCAGTGAGGCAGTGGAAAGAAGAAAATCAACTATGACCATGTTGTACAGGGTTACAGTTAGGGTGATGGTTTTCTGTACAACAGCCAAGTTGTACAGAGCAGCAATGACACGTCATTGTCAGGAATACATTTGGTGCAGGATCTCAGCAGGCTTTGCAACCTGAGGTCTGGCAGTGAGGGACAGTGGCTGCTCTCCAGGGAGCATGTGGGTGATGTGGTAGCACCGTCAGAGGAATGAAATATGAGGTGAGGACTAGCTGCAAGCCTTGTGTGACAGAGGGAGCGCAGAGACTGTTTCTTCTCTTGCCTTTACTGGGCATTCATGTTGTGGCTTTGGGCAATGCATTGTCTCAGTATCTCCGTCCTGTAACATGCTGGTGTTTACCTGCCTGCCTTGAGGGAAGCGGTGAAGATGGCTATATTTTTGCCAGCTCTCAGATAGCCCATGTCTCTTCAGAAATACCCTGCCTTCAAAATAAGTACTTAAACAACACATTAACTAGAGCCACTGCCTCTATTCTGTCACATTGAGGGGTTGTGGGTTGGGGAGGTGGGGAAAAGCAGCAGCTGTCTTTGCTGGGGGAGAAGATTCCTGGAAGAACAAGAGGAATAAAAGGGTTAAGCTCCTCTTCTTGCCCAGGGAAGGGGCACTGCTTCCCCCATTCTCCTTTGTGTTACCCATCCCTTTGTGCCCTGATTGCCTGTGCCCTTATTGCTGCTGGAGTAAAGCTTTTTTTTTCTTTTGAGAGACAACCTGTGTGCTGTACGCATGATGGATGGTAACTGGCAAGCAAGGTATGGCTATTACTATCATGAGATATTATTTTGTGATGGAAATTGCAGGTGAAAAGTGCAGATAGACCATAATTTCTCAGAGTGGGATTTGTCCCAGTCTGCTGGACAACATCTGGTCACAGAGGCGTAACAGGGACTCTGTTTTGGGATCCTGTCTTGTTAAGTAGCCCTGCACTTGAAGCATCGTGGCTGTGCCTCAGGGCTCAGCAGCTGTGGCAGGAGAGGCTGGCGAAAGGATGGGGCAATATCCCTGCATCCCTGTGAGTGAGGAGCGCTGTCAGAAGGCATTTTCTCTGCCTCTGTGGCCACCTTAAAAAAGCCAAACTGCAGATAATCACGTCCAGAGGATTGGCTAGTTTTGTTAGAACTGGCTTGTGCTGGGATGGGGAGAGTTAGTCGAGAGGGGACTGTGATGAGTCACTGAGGGAGCAGGAGCATCTAGGCATTGTCTCTCTGCTGCTGCCACCTCAAACTTGGTTTGTCCCTTACAGCTCTTTGGTGGGCATACGCACTGCCACCATCCCTGTGTGGGAAAGTCCCGTGCCCTCGTTGCATCCACTTTCATGGGTGTGAGTGCACAAGTCTGAGTAGGGGATCAAGCCTCGAATATGTCTCATGGTGACAGAGGATGAGACCAGCTGAAGCACGCAACTTAAGAAGAGTTAAACTGAGCTCACACGTGAAATGAGCATGTGAAAACCCATTAGGGGAAGTGGAAGAGTTTGAGCGAAACAGGAAAAACAAGCAAATCTCAAGGCTGTACTGTTGGTTGTTTGGGGTGTTTTTAACCCTTGAGTTTACATCCTTACCTTTGTCAGTCTGAAAGCAAATGGCTGTTGCTTTTATTGTTTATAAAAACTAAAGGAGATAAAAACAAAAGTAAATTTTATATAAAGATGTACAGTGCTTTGACTAAAGTAGTTTATATTACTGCTTAACTGCTGCTGAGCTTGAAATTGGAGAGATAATAAGCCTTCATCTGAAGCAATTAGTCTGCACTTTTTGACTCCATTACCTTCGCTTACGTCTGTAGCTCAACAGTTACATGCAGATATTTAAGGCTTAGTTGTAGTATATTATTGTCAAAAGTGAAATCATAACTTAGACATTAATTTATTGTTAATTTAGTCTGTCAGAGATACCATAATAAACATGTAATTGACTGGGGGTAAATATATACAGTGCATATTATGTGGAATGCATTTTGGGTCTTTAATTTAGCTTAATCAGACACTGTGACCAACCTCTCAACTCTTTTTGTGTAGGGTTTAAAGGGGTCTGATACTTAATCTTAATGTGGTTGTAGGAATTAATGAGGGGTACATTAAGTTGTAACCAGCCTTAAGTATGCTGACAGCCTTGCACTTTTATCTTTCTGTTTTCATGGCCAGGAGCAAACACGTTATTTTCAAATGCATATGCAGCATTTTGTGACTACTGGTAGAGAGAAACTAGGGAATGTATGGAGAAAACATATTTCAGCTTAGCCCATATTAAAATGATAGAAGGAAGAGGCATGAAGTCATGGGGTTTTGATTGTGCAAAACAGTCTATCGCAAAACAGATGATATAGCTTGAAGGATGTAGTAGGCAAAAACTTCAGGATTTTTATTATTCTGAGATATTGTGGTACGAGATAAAATGGAGGAATTGCTCAGGGTGGGGAAGGATAATGAAACTTCTTTTTATTTCTTAATTTTCAGATTCTGTAGATGCCATTGCACTGAGTGTAATAAGCATTGACTGCTCCTCGTAGCAGGAAATTTGTATCTCAACTTTCATCTACTTAAGAAATCCTGGCACTTCACAGTTTAGTAGAATCTAACCATGCCAGCAGCCGCCTTTTTTATAATTTTCATGTCCCAATATCTTTGATGTAAAAGTTAATTTACAAACGTTGCTGAGAATGCTGATCCATTGAATCTAACGAGTATTTGAGATTAATCTTTGTGAGTTTAATCATTGGAGGCTTCAGTTGCATTAAATTGAATTATTTTCCATGGTCTTTTCCTCGTAAGGTATAATACATGGTTTTACATGGGTTATATTGATGCTTGACTTTGCTGTTGCAAGTCACGCTATAATTAGAAGTTTTGTTTCAACACTCCAAGCTAAACCAGCCAGATAAAACAAAGAGCAGTTGTGAATGTATGGGACAGAAAAGGAGAAATTGATTGAAATAGCCCTGGAAAGTACTTAGCACATAAGGTTTGTGCATTAGTAAAATGTATATTGATTAGGAAATGTTTTGACTTTCCTTGCTGAAGGCTTTTCAGTTCTCTCTTGTTCAAATAGGTATCTCTTGGTAGGACTACCTGACTTCAGTCACTGCTCATCTGAACAGAAATGTTATCTTCCTTCCCATAAATTCTTTAAGGTTGATAGTAAGTAAATAGACGATGTCTTCATTTGGTTTTGTTCCTTGTTTACATCCTGGGCTTTCCAATGCCTTTCTGGGACATTAGGAGACTGTGTTGTTATCTATTAGGCACCTTTCGCTCAAATGTGTTGAGGAATTCAACATCGATATTGGGCCGCATGTTGACAGAGTATCCCTGTTTAAAACAGAGAACTTTAAGGAATTCTGGAAAGTGCACTTATGTGAAATGTGATAGGGAGATGTTTGGAGCGAGTGGTCAAATTGAGAATAAACCTATTGACTTCATCAAGCCTTGAGCTGGCCTTTGTACGATCTTTCAGTAGTCTGAAAACCCTGATGTAGAAAACTGAGGCTTTTCATCTACAAGAGAAACAAACTTGTAACTAACAGGTTTCTCCCAACTGGCCCATTCTCTTTTCATGTGGCTTTTATGACAGGAAAAGTTAAACATGGTAAATGGCTCTTCTCTGTACAGTTCTGCCATGTTGGGGAGAAATAGTTCTTTCAGAAGTCAAATTTCTCTTAGGTCCTCTGATGAATGAACTCTGATGGAGCTGAATGGACTTCAGGACTAGGACCACAATATAAATCAGGCTGTGTTTACACGTTGGAATAAGGTTACAGGCTTGGTCTCCTCATCATTTGTTTCAGAAGATTTATTTTAGCAGCCGTTGGCTCCCATCCTCTTGTTTGTGAGGAAATGCTGTTCATGCTGGTCTTCTCCAGACCTCGAGGTGGAAAGTGACTAGAATTTACTTAGGGGCCAAGTAAGTCCACTGTCAAACCTCTATACTAGATAGTGTTCTTCCTATAAATTCCTGTAGGTTCCTATAAATTTTAGAACTTCTCCAGTCAGTTATAATGCTTTTAGCATCTGGGTGGGTCAGTAAATAAATTGTCGTCCTGTGTGTCATGCCAGAAGGGAGAATTTTTTTTTGCTCTTCAGAATCCTGGTGGGAATTCCAGAAAGACTACAGTGATCAATAGCACACAGCCACTGTCACAGGCTAAGCCCAGATTTTAAGTCTTCAGTGTTCACTTTGCTGTAAATTAGAGCTGCTTGAAACTATGATGTGTTGGCTTTTTTTTCTGTAAAATGCAGTTCATCCATGCAGGGATATTCCCACCAAATCATCTAACTCAAAATATTTTGAGGACACATTTCAAATCTCCATGGTGAACATATTTGGACCATAAACGTAGTTTTACTTAAGAATTTATATTCATCTACATTAAAATTGAAAACCAAAAAAGACTGAAATTGAGAATTGATGGGATGTGAAATTACCAAACCAAAAAATTCACATTGTTCTAAAAATTGTTTCTGCTGCCCATATGCGATAAACTTCTGGTTTTATTCTTGAGGATTTAAAATATCTGAAAACTGAAACTTTTTGTCCCTGTTTGTGGTACAACTGGAGTTAATTACACCCCCCAATTAATATCAGAAAGCTCTTCCCCATCTTGCTCTAGGAAAGAAAAGAGGGCTTGGCTGGTTGCTACTTCTGTAAAAAGACGTTCTGGAAATACTGTTTTATGTACACAAAGATATGAAGTAATTGAGCTCAACAGGCCATGTAAAATACACATGAGAAATAACATGTACTTGAGGCTAAAAATATAAGCTTAAATGAATCCTAGTGGGATGTCGGTGCTCATGCTACTTCTAGTCCTCTCACTGAAACTACAGCTTATTTCTCTTTGTTGTTGTTTCCCAAATAGCTTCTTTGTCATCTTTTCCTTGACCTCTATGAAAAAGTTTGAGCAAGAATCAATTTTTCTTCAGCTAAGTTGCTGCGCACAGGCTGCTGTAATACACAAGTCGTGCGTAATCCTTCAGAGAAGAAGAACCAGATGTGCCAGAGGTTTGGGGAAGCAGTTAATGAGAGATTATAACAAAGCTACACAAGTGTGCTCTTCATCTGAGGAGCCAGTGTGTAGGGGGCCAGTGAGACACGTTTTTCAAACCATGTTCCGTATTATGTTTAATTCTGTTCTATCCAGGCTCTCATGGTTTTGGTCGCAAACGCCTATGGGTTGCCAGAAACACAACCTCCAATATCCACTGAGCCGATGTATTGCCTTTCCTTGGCCCATTTCTTGAGCAAAGGCTTTATGTCAAAGAGAAACTGTTTCTGTGAGGAAAAACGAATTAACTTGTTGCAAGCTATTCACCAAACACTCTTTGTACTTTTACGTGTGGTTGGCTGCTCGTCAGGTGAAATGCATAACTTTTTTTTATTTTTATTGCTGAAACAGATGAAAAAACAAGAGATGACAGTTGCTCTAAGGAGACTGAGTTTAGATGACACTCGGATGTTTATACTTCATTACTTTTCATTGTCTTGACAGTTTCCATAGAGTTTCTTTCTATCATATAAGCCTTCAATTACCAAATGAATATTAGTCCATGGCCCCAAGCCAAAAAACTGCTGAACATCATTCTTTATATTATTCATCAACATGGATAATGCAATTAACGCAAGATTAGATCAACTTCAGTTAAAGGTTTCTTTAGGACTGGTTGTGTTGGCAGTGTGCAAAGGTGAGGACCAAAGTCTGTCTGAAAAAGGTGCAGCATTGACTCGTCCATTTGAGCTAATTTTCTTTGCGAATGTTACCTATCACTGCATTTTCTTTGTGCTTTCATATCCTGGGAGGAAGGAGAGAATACACAGAGAGACATGTATTACGCCAGACTATTAGCTTAAGCAAACAGACCAATAAAATAATTGATGTCTGCTTTGTGAAATTCCAGTGAGCAAGAGAAGACTAAGAGCTTTCTTTAAAAAAAGAAAGAAAGAAAGAAAGAAAATCCACCTGTGACACTTGCCTGCAGGAATTATGGATTTAAAGGAAGAAAGATTTTTGCAGCAATAGCTGCTGCTGTTGCTAGCCTCTCCGATTCCCTCCTCCCTGCCTGGGAGGTGGTTTGTAAAGGGGTTGGGAGTTGCGAGACAGCCTCTTCCCGCTTCCCGGCTGCGGGTTCGTCCTCCCAGTGCCTCCGCTGCAGCACTCCCCGCCACCGCCGCAGAGGCAGATGGCTGAGGGTGGCAGGGAAGGCTCCCGTCCATTTTTAGCAGCAGATTTTGGTGCTTGCTAGCTATTTACTTTTTTTTTTTAATCAGTCGGGCAATGCTTCAAACTTTGGCCACATATTCAGTTTTAAAAAGCTGGGGTAGCTCCTGAGTATTTTTTTTTCTTTTTTAGAGCTTTTGGGACAAATATCCTCTGGAGTTTTGTCTGGGTAATGCCACTGAAAGATGCGATCCTGTTTGTTGTGAAAGGCGCTCTGCATGCATGAAACACTGCTGAACAAGCTGCAGAGTATTATTTAGATCACTGGGATTTGGCAGGAGATGACCAGTTAACACAAAAAGCCAGGAAGAAAATCAAATAGCTGTGGGAGATGTTGAAAGTAACAGATGAGAAGAGGTTGCTTGCAGAATTTTGATTCTGCACAATAAATTATTGCTGGCAAATTGAACTGCTGCCTGCTTTTCAGTGATATTAGAGAGCTGGAAATAATGCATACTTTGGCCAGGCAATCATCTACTGTCTTTTATTGACAGGCAAGTAAAACCTGAATGGGGAAAAAGACTAATTAATCATTACTTTATGTAACCAGTACCAGCATGATACAGTTTTGACATTTGAGTCCTAGTGTGCAGTGTTCATTTAAATTAAGTTTGGGGCTTTTTTTTTGCTGTAAGATCCAGGAATAAAACATGTGGAAATACTTGGGGGTGTTTTATGGGAGCCTAATAGAGTTAGGAGTCCAACTCCAACCAAAAATGACAGTCTCAAATGTTTTAGCTTTCTGTATACCACATAGTTGGTAAATAATGCCCAGGGGGGAAATTGTTGAGTCGTGATAAATTGTTGAGCATCCAAAAGCTATTGTTGGTCTCACTGGGGACTGCTGAAAGCTCAGTGCTCTTGAAAATCCAGCCAATTATGTAGGTGCTTATGCACCGGCTTTGAGGGCTCACTTTTCTTGCGTATTAAAAAGGATGCTTTTTTAAAAGCTTTCTGCTGTTACTGGCCATTTATTTTTCCCTCTGTTTTCTTTTGAACACACCTAAAAAGGTAGCACACTTGAAACAAACACATTTGAACTGCTGTGTAGTCAAATTATGGCATTTAATTCTGGGAAACTGAGGGAGGTCTGCTGGTCAGTATTAAAAAGGAAAAGGGAGCAGTTTCTCAGATTTTAGGGCATTAGATAATCCTGTTGAGTTTTGTCTGTTTCTTTGCATCCAAGAGATAATAATGGAACTGAATTGCCATTTTGGTGATAGAATATAGTTTGTTTTCTTTTTTAATTGGAATGTAACAGACTCCGAAAGACCTCAGGACAGGAGATGCTCTAAAATAACTATTTATGCTGTTAATGATAATGAAATGTAATTATAGGGTTATGTTATTTAAATATAGTCTCCTTACAGAAAGGTGTGTGTTGCTAAACCGGCACTTTCCACATGTAATAATACCTAACACATTCTTCGTGCTTTATATCATCGAATTGCCTTTAAAAAATATTCTTTCTGACATCTCAGTGATGTACGTAAATTGTATTACCTACATGCAGCAGAAAGGGAAGTTTAATACGACAATAAAGTGACCTGCCCAGGGCTAAATTGCTCCTGTGTTTCAACCTCCAAGCCTGAGCAATACGACGCTGTTTGGTGCTGGGGGGACGATCAGTTTGGGTCAGCACTGTTTGTAGGCAGTTTGTTGCACGGTGTAGACTGTCCTACATTCCTTAAGCATTTTGAAAATGTTAACAGTGATTCATTTGTTCAATTAGTCAGGTTTTGGTTCTTTGGACACCTTTGTGTATTTGGATCTTTATGGGCACTTCTAGAGATCTGACAGCGATTTAAAGAAACTCCTCCTAAACCAGACTCTAATGAGTAACTGTGGAAATCAACACTCCGGCAGTAACACTTGTGCACACTATGGTTATACGTGTTCATGCATACATGCACATATACACAAATATACAACCCTACCGTGAATATCATCAAATGAATCCTTGTGCCTGCCAGGACCCATTGAACTCTGAACCTGAGAGCAAGAATTCACTGCCTTAAGGCCAAGATGCTTCTAGAAAGGCGTTGGGCAGTACCTCTCCCCTTTGAGAGACAGCATTTTCCAGCTTCCACTGGATTTCGCTGGCCTGACTTATAACTGACTTGGGAAAGAAAAAGCAGACCGGTACACCACTCAAAAAATGTCTTTTCTCTAGAGTAAACAATAGTGCCATTCCCCTGCAGATGGTTTTAAATTTGAAGTGGTTTGTTATTTGTTTCTGAAGGAAGAATTATTTCATGATATATTCTAGTTTGTGTCAAAAAAAAAAAAAAAAAAAAAAAAAATCCAAGAGCCGTGGGTGAATGCTTTGCAGTGACAGGAGAAAACGAGCCCCAGAACTGTCTCGTAGGTGCGCTAATGTAACCTCCTCCCGTATCTGAGTGCATCATAACTGTTAATGAGTTTAACCTCCGTGGTAGGGATGCTGGCATAGCTTATGTAGCCTGAACAGACCATTCTGGTTACCTGTTTAGTCTTCCTAACTATCACAGGCTGCACACTTACCTTTAATTCGTGCTTCTCCTTTTCACAGAGGACAGAGGCACAGAAATGATCCAGCTCTGTCTCAGACCCTGCGCTTAACCCTTGCTTCCCCAAGTCTTCAATGCTTTCGCCACCAACTAACATTTCTCCTAGAAAATTCAGTATCTCCTGTCCTCACTCAGTAGTGACAGCAGTATTTTATTACCTGCAAATGTGTTTCCTTCACTTGAGGGGCAAAATATATGTCATTCCTTAGTAGGCAAATAGGAATGGCGTGAGGGACACGTGAACAGTGCTGCTTTTAGCTGTCCTACTAGACAGATAGTTCTGTGGCCACGGGTTGCTGGCCTGGGAAAAGGAAATATGATGAGGTTTTGAGGAAAATCCCTTAAATTTCTCTCTTTCACGTTTTCATAGCATGGCAAAGCAACTGCATTTTCAGTAAGCTACAACTAATGAGGACAAGGAGGGCCTAGAGAAAGTGTGGAGGCTGGAGGAGAGGGAGCCTTCACTTGAAAATAGATGTAGTAGCATGTTAAAAATATATATGTGGAGAAAAGGAGAAACCACTAGTGAAATAAATCACATCATCCGCCTCTGTTTCCTTTTCTTTCTGGCAATTCTGCATCTGAAACGATAGACATTTTCTGTACTGAAATACTCCAAGTGGGCTTTCCCCTTCCCTGTGGCTCTGGCAGTGTTAGTGGCATACAGCTGGCTGGACAGTCCTGCATTTTCCAAAAGACAAGAACTCTGGCACTTGGTTGACTAAAATAAATGCTGTTTTCAAGAAATATTTTCAAATTAAATGAGATAGTAATTTGCCTCTAATAATTTCAAATGACTCTCCATTCTTGGCTTAATAGTTCAATTTTAAATGTATTTATAATACATACGCTTTTGGTTGTTTGACTAACTTTGACTCCTTTGTAAAGGTTCATAATATGGAAGACTACCCAAGATATTCCTTTTATTTTCATTACATCCATGTATCATCAAGCAATACATATAAATATGCAGTCGTAAATGGGCACCCACCCAAACCCAACCTCTCTTGTCCAAAGAAACAACCAAAATAAGTCTTGAGTCAAATGGTAGGAAACTCAAAAAAAAGCCCACTCATCTAATTTAAGGGTTTTCAGCAAAGCAGTCTTTGATATTTGGGTGAATTATGGGTATGTATGATTTTGGAGTGTAATACTGATGAGTTTACTATCCAGGGCTCGGGTTCAGTTGTTGAAGGTATCAGAAGGGGTGGGGGGACCAAGAGAGATAGATGATCTGGTGGCTGAGGAGGTTAAATGCTGTCAGGGGGCCCCTCACTCCCTTGTGCCATAATTTCTATGTGATGCTGAGTCATCTCCCTAGACAAACTTTTTACAGATTCCGTAGTTCTCGTTTGTCCCATTTTTTTTCCAAAGCTCAGCTGGATGTCGTTGCTCGGTAAGACTCGGGATTCTAAACCAATATTTTTTTTTCTGACTTTCAGAAGTGCTAGACATTTCTAGCTGCAAATGAACTAGATAGGAGCTATACTTAACTGTATAAAGTTATGATAATTATTCTGCAAAAAAAATCTGATCTCAGGTGTCTGAAATTGGACATCCTAAATTAGCAAAAGGTTTGACCTTAATCATTCTCTGACTCAGCTCCCCATATGTGCAATGGGATAATATCTTCTCTTCACCACGTAGAGGTGCTGTGGAAAGAAAGTGATGAATATTTGAAGCACTCACATATTGTAGTGATGAGCTCCATAGAAACTGCTATGAGAAAATTGATAAGTCTGCCTTTAAAGCCAGCCGGGATTGTGTGCCACAAATAAGTCCGCACACACAACGGTAAAGATCAAATGAAATATTGAAGAGGCCTCATTACGTGTGAGCACCAGCCACTTGGTGCAACATCTGAGGCAGCTGAAAGTGTGTAGGATATATAATTAGGCTCTAGCACAATACATGCACACCAGGGGCTGAATTACAGCTTGTGGGCCTTGAGGCTTAAATCTGACATTTCCCAATTTACTGCTTGCGTGTGAACCTTAACCTTAAGGTAGATTTTGTCTGTTATTGTTGAGTACAGGTGAGATTTTCAAAAGCACTTGGCCCTGTCCTGTGTCTGTTGCCAGGAAAGATAACAGGGCTTTACGGATTAATTTAGTGGGAGCAGAGTTAAGGCCAGTGTTGAGTACTTTCAAGTCACAAACCATGATTTATGTTGCAAATTTTCTGAAAAATACAGTGGGAAAAAATACTTGAACTCAGTGAAGCTCTTGTCATTCCTAAGAGCCATTAGCTTTCTCTATTAAGAACAACCTTGTATGTGAGATGCTAAAATTAGGTATTGGCAGCGTTTATTGCTGTTTGGTAGGACATAACATGAGTATGCACAATTTCTGTTATCAACCTTGAATGCAGAATTTCATTGACCTGATTCTGAACATCAGAAACTTTCAGGTAACCTAGAGAGGTTTTTATCTGACATGCACAGAGTGGTATTTAAATGACCCAGAGTCAAATTTTAGTATTTATATTACGACAAGCATCAGAGATCAAAACCCTATTGTGTCAGGTTCTTTATCAGACACTGACATGAAGATCTGGCAGTTTAAGTTGACAAATTGAGTTTTCTTATTCCTGCTTTACACCCAGAGTAGGCAGAATCTGGCTGGCAGAGAGCTGAACTTGTTTTGCACTCGCTGAAGAAGAGGAGAGGCTTCCTCAAAGTCAGACACAAAAATCTGTAGTAGAGTCAGTACCAGAATCCAGAGCTGTTGGGTCAGAACTGTAATTTTAGCAGCATTAATTCATTTCTCTTCTCCTTTGTAGAGACAGTCTTGCAGCCTGCATGCTGAGATTTAGCTTTTTTTTTTTTTCCTCCATCCTTTTAAGACTTTTTCTATTCCTTTTACATATGCAGTATCTTATGTTAGTAGCAACTAACTATCGTCCTCTGCAAAAGGGAAATTTTTTCATCATAGCTTTTATTCATGGCACCTACCATGTCTCTTTTGGACTTTGGAAATCAGAGTGTACTGAAGTCAATGTTACAGTGCATTCCTCCCACCCCGAGCATAATTTTCTACCATACCCTTGGCACAGACTCCCCGACCCTGCACATTTTCTTAGCGGTAAAGAAGAAACATTTTAACTACTATAATTTATGGGACCTCACAGGGAAAACATTATTTCCTTAGAAGTCGCTGAAGCAAATAGAAGTATTCCTCACAGTAAGACTTCAAGTGAGCTAGCACTTGAATTGAAATACCTGTCTTAACTCCAGGAAGCTGTCCACTTTCACAAACTAAGGGAGTGCTTTGGAAAACATCTGTCAGGTCTCTCTCCCATGGAAACCCACTGGTCTGGCACACTATCTTTTTTCCACTGTTTCATAGGTTCCACCTGCCATAGTGATTTGTGATATCAAACCGCAATAATAATCTTTCACTAGCACAGATACGGCCAGGTACAAACTGAGATGCACATCATGGAAGAATGTTTGTTTACCATGCTGAACAGGGTCTGTCACACTGAATTCTGTTTCAGAGGCAACCGCGTCTACAGGTGGCTAGATTAGATGAAGATACTATCCTTTATGGGAAATAATAGTCTAAATTTTTGTCTTTTTTTTCTAATGCAATTGACTTTCCAACACCCTTTATTCTCTCTTGGCCACCAAATCTAACTCCTATTTTTAGGTTATCATGTGTTTATTCATCTTGTAATAATATCTAGTAGTTCTAGTCGTTATGATGGTCTCTATTTCCAAAGAAATGAAGATCTAATTGTAAAGCAAGAGCTCATGTTGATGATGAGCACAAACAGTGAAACAGAAAGAAATAGGAAGACAATAGAAAGGCCACTCTCTTCCTAGGATTTGATATACCCTGAATTACAGGGTTATACATTGAGCACATTGTAATACCTAGGATCAATGAATAGAAATGAATAATGTGCTCATCCCAAAAGATGACTTTTTGGAAATCAGTGTTTTCTTACAGTGGGACTCTGAAAGGGAGGAAAAGTGCACTTGCAAGTGGAATCCCTTCTATTGTTGTATTCAGGAGGGAAGTTCAACCTACAGCTCAACAAGCCCGGCTGGATGGTGGCATAAAAGACAGACTCTGCATTGTTTATTGCCTGCAGTGGTTCTGGCAACACGATTCAGAGGGGAATTTGAACAAAGTGATTTCATTATTCCGTCTCTCCTAGTATCTCATCTCTTTCTGTTTTATGAGTACTGAACTCTCTGCTTTAAATTTGTTTTAAATTGCATTTCTGTATCGTTTCATTTTTTTATTGTGTTTATTATTGCCCCCCAAAAAATTCTAACAACCCTAATGAGATATTAACAGTCCATATGATGATGAGATTTTAAATTTAGATATAAATTAGTCTTAGGAATAACAAGTTTTCGTTCTTTTAGACAACAGGAATGTATCACTAAGTCTGTAATATTATGTGTTAAATGTGTTCTTAAGATCAGTGGGGATTTCACATGGTGTGGACTCATGTAAACCCATCTGCAAGAGATGAGTCAACTTCTGGAAGTCTCTGTGATTTAGTAGCTTGAAATCTCACTCCTCTATATACCACACTTCAAGATTTGTTCCTACAAGGAACGAGGTGTTTATTGCTGAAAGACTGAGACCAAAGTCCCTGTGCTAGTGCACACCTGTGGTTTTTGTGGGCATCTGTGAGATTGCTGTCTGTTCCTCTGACACACAAAAAAGCAGTCTCTTGTTCCAACTTAGCTGATTTACCAAGGGAGAGAGTAAAAACTTTTGTCCCACTAAATTTCTATAAGATAAAGAAAACATATGAAAATGAGATTTCACCAGAAATTGAATTATGGTGTGCACTACAGAGCTCCATTTAATAGTGAAGTTAATGACTAATGTACTTTCATATTCCATTTCCACTGAGACTTCAGCTGTTTTTCTAGAGCTGGATGGAGAAGCTCTTCCTCAGATGAATAGGAACAGCATTCATCACCACTGTGGCAGGATGACTCTCGGGAGGAGTTTATAGGAAATAACTTTCGTCAGCAGCTAGAAGGTTTCTGCAGCTCTTGAGCTGTTCCATTTCTGCAGGTCAGTCCATTGAAGGACCTGGACTATCCCACTCTTTGCTGAGCGCCTCTTCATCTGCATGAGCCATTGCAAATGGGTCCATCATTGGGACTATTTTGTTAAAGTGAACAAGATACAGTCTGCCATATCTATAGAAATTGGTATAGATACTCCAGTTACAGCCTTCTCCAAATCGTAACAGAAAACACTTATAACCACACCATTTAAACAAGCAAACAAACAAAACAAGATAATTTTTAATTCTGGGAACTGGGCTTACTATTTATAAATAGAAAGAGAATGCAGTGTAACCAGTAATTGCACATCAGGCTTCCTGAAATGTTAGGATTATTTAAAAAGTACCTACAAGGCAAGCGATATTTGGAGCTGCTAAACTCTCCTACTTGAAACACTGTTATCCTTTTAGTTATATTGATTTCTTTTGTGACTCTTGGTTTCCTTCCCAAGAACTTACAATGCTTGCTAAAGCTCATGTTATTTATCTTCCATGAACTCTTGCAGATCTATGATATTTCAGCAAAATTCTGTTTCATAGCAATCTGCTCTAGATGAAATATTTTTTTCCAGAATTTAGCCACAGGGTAGAATGTTTTTCATCTGATATCCAAATTATTCAAAGACATGATGTTGGAGAAATACTGTGAGCAATAAAAGGGAAGGATTCTGGAATTCTGGGGTGCAAAGCTAGTCAAAATTGGGATTATTTTTTTTTAGTACCTCTCTGAATCTTGTTTCAGCACAACTCTGATTTAATATTATTCCATGCATTCAACCCTCCTTGCTCCTCCCTGGAGCTAAGGATGCCAGTCATACCAATGTGGGAAAATGTCTCCAATCGACTCACAAATGTCTATTAGCAAAGAATTCTGGATTCAGTTTTGCTCAGAGTATGCCTGAATTATAGCAGCTATTTGATAAGTCTTACATTACACGTTTACTAATCCTGCATCTACTGTCTCATCTGTTGATAACTGCGTTGCCTTCATGTGGTTTCCTCCTCAAACACCTTCCTGATGGTGAATTTGGGTGAGACATCCTCTCTGTGTCCGCTGGGGCAATGTCCACTCCTGGGAAAAAGGAAATAAACTGTTGGGTTTGGGAATTTGCATGTTTGCAATTAATGTACATATCCTCTATTGGCAAACGTGCAGGAATGAGCGCCTTGGAAGCATTTTTCTCTTGTGTACACATTATGAGCCTTTCCCTGTGTAGTTCTAAGAAAATACTTCTTGGTGTACATCTTTTAGCGTAGATACATCAAAGAAATATTGATGTCTTTTGATAAGCAGACTACTGGTTATGCTTAGTGGCTGCCTTTTATTATAAGGATATGTCATGTTTTTTGTCCTCAAACCAGGACAGGATATTTTGCAACTTTTTGTGCATATGACATGAATAGTTCACTGCATTTCAATGAGCTACTTCTGTCTGTTCAGTTTTATTGCTATAATTAGAAAATGTGTGGTATTTAATATTTTTATTTGATATCTATAAACAGAAAAATGGCCACTTAGCACTGCATGTACCTTGATAAATATTTTTGGTTTAACATTATTGCACAGGAGAAGACATTGTTACACAAAGCATGAATTTGCTTGAATTAACAGTAGGACATTGAAAGTTCCTGTAGGAATAGTCTTGCAGTGACTTGGGCATGTTCTTTGAAGTGCTGTGTTAGAAGGAAACGCTCTATTTCTGATAAAGGTATTCTATTGAAACGGTATGAAACAATCATTACTCACTTCAACCCCTTTGGCCAATGAACCTGAAAACATCCTTATGCATTTAACTTGCATTCTTCCTAACATCCCTACCATACCAAGGCAAGGAGAATGTTCACAAATTTCATTTCTGGTTACAAGCATGGATATCATTAGTCATCAGAGTCATCATTAAATTATATGATTTGTTTAATGGACCTACAGTATATTTAAATTGCCTAAAAATCAATTACGTTTTTTTTCTCTACACAGGGAGTTATAGCAGAGGGCCTACAAACACACATAAATACAAATTTATGTAAGACGGTTCTAGTAGGAACTAGACTGCAGACTGAATTGCTGTCATAATTGCTAACTGTATAAACCCTTTCTTATTTCTAAGAGCTGGAACTTGGTCCAATTGAAAGGTAGCGTTTATGTCAGACATGTTTATACTTTGACCTTAAGTCAAAGCTTGAAGTTAGGGCAAAACAACATTGCACATAAGCAGTCCTTACCTCAGAGTTATACATTGTGCCTGCAAATGACTTCAGATATGATTGTGTTTTTTCCTAGAATTAGGAATGGCATTCAATTATTTAAACTTAAATGCCTAGTGCCATTTTCATGCCCTTAGTTGTCCAAGACACTTGCATAGGGTAGACATCTGCCGTATACAGAGAACTTAAGACCTGCATCTTTTTGGAGTGGCAGAGGGAAGCCAAGCAGGATGCCCCATAGTATCTAAAATAGTACGTGACATCTGTGATTAGGGAATGGAATCCTATTGTTATCCTTTTAGTTACATTCATTTTTGTAGTGACCTTTCGTTTCTTTCTGGTTTCCTGCAATGCTTTCTAACAGCTGATGTTATTTGCCTTCCATGCAGTCCTGCAGATCCACAATACTTCAGCAGCATTTAGTTTCTTAGAACACTATTCCAGCTAATAATCTTTTTAAAGATTGTCTTTTCTGTCATATGTTTTATATCCCATAACTGTAGTTTCATATTAAGTTCTGTATACCTCATGTCAGATAATAATTTTATATGTTTATGAATGACTTAAAGATAACAAATGGTTTTACAAAATATACGCAGATGTGTTTTCAACTTCCACTGAAATGAAAGCAAGCCGCTTGGCATTTACAGAATATTTCTTGTCTACCTGAAAGATTTACAACTAGGATTACCTTCTGTATTCAAGTTTCTAGCAGGCAAAAGTGATTTTTATCTTCTTTATTTATCATAAGCTAAACATTGCATATATGAACCATGGAATCTGAGATCTGTTGGTTCAAGAGAATGCAGGCAGAATAGACTAAATGATTGTGAACCAAGTTAAAAATACATGCTATTTATGCAGTCCTCTAGAAAGCAGAATTTTTGCAATTTGCAAGAATGATAGGATAAATTGTTTTGTATGGCTCGGCGAAGGACAGCAATAATTGCCAAAAGATTATGTACCTGCTTGCTGTAATTCACATAGAAGTGATGTCTCAGTTGCTTACATTGAAACTAGATGTAAGACAGCATGCAACCGGAGAGGATCATAAAAATAATTCTAGTGTAATTTCAAAGCCCAAAATCACAGAATTCCCTTTTATTCAGGAATACAGCGGGAAATACAGAAAGTGGTAGTGGGTGCTGAGGAATGAGAAAAAGTATACCAGAGTCATTCATATAGTCAGATTGGAATATGACAAAAAAGTCAACTAAAGTTATTTGCGAGATTAGTTCATGCCTAAAACAATACATTCTGGGAAAAATAAGTCTTTGCATATTGATACCAAAAGCTTTTAATTGAAAAAACACCTCCAGGCTTGATTTGGAAGGATATGTACAACTGTGCTCTTTGTCCGTGCCTTCACCTTTCTGTGCATCTCTGCCAAAAACGGTGGAATCCAGCAGCTGATTTCAGCCAAATGGGACAGAATGAGCAGTGATCTCCAAAGTATTAAGTCCAAATATGAAAATTAGAGGCTGCGTAGAAATAAAGAAACTCAGATTAATGCCTCCACAAGGAAAAAGGATGGAGGATGAACTTGCCAGTTGCATGGTCTGGCTGTCCTGCCAGCTGGCAGATCAGCACACGGAGTAGTTTCCTTTTCCGTGGCCAATTTTCTGGCTTGGGCGGTAACTCTGTCCCAGATCACAGCTGTAAAGTTCCCTGACCCTTTTTGTGTGGATTGGAAGAGATTTGATACTCCCTTCTCAGCAACAGTAACTTTCAGGGGAACAAGATAACCAGAATTCATAAACTACATAGGCAAATGTTGAGTTAATGTTAAAAAAGTGTCTAGAAGGTGAAGTTTGGGGTTCTGAGCAAAAAAAAAAAAAAAAAAAAGCAGCGGAAGTTGTTCGGTTTTTCTGCAGTCCTCAGGATTCCTGTAGCTTTTAGCACTTGTTCCACAAGTTTTCCTCAAGCACAGAAATTTGGATTTCATAGTGCTTAGTGACAGGAGTATTGCAGCTTGGGAACTGGGCTCTAAATCCTGGGTGGCTGTACTTCCCAAGGGAGTAGCATATGTCGCCACAAATGAAGTGTGAAGCTGATAGCTTTTCTGTCTCAGATATATCAGAGGGAAAACTCATGTAGTAAGGACTCAACAGCTATGTAAATCTCCACCTGAAAGAATGTAATGTGCTCGAAGGACTCAAGGCAGAGTAATGGCTTCCAGCTGGAATTGCATGTATGTGATTTTTTTTTTTTTTATATGTTGGATAATGTTGTATTAGCATAAGTAATGGGTTTCTTTCCCATGAAGGTCTGAATAGGGAAACAGGTTTAGAGCTTGTGTTGTGTTTTGTGAAAACCCACAATGATCTATTGTTGTTTAGACAATTATTCTATCAGCTGATGACCCCTCCTCACCCAGGATGGGGAATCGGAAAAAAACAAGGAAACCCAAGGGTTGAAATATAAAGAGATTTTATAGAATAAAACTAGATAATTAACATTAATAACACTAAAGAACCAATATTGATCCCAATACCAATATAAAATATACAAAGATTATACTCATCCAATTATATCTGCGGGAAGCTGTGCACTCCCAGCAGTGGACAGCAAATGTCGGACACTGTGAGCGCTGTGGCTTCGGGAGGGAAGGAAGGCCTCAGGGGTCCGACACCAGGGCAAGTTCTCTGGATTGAAGCCATTAAGGGAGAGAGAGAACTTGGCAGCAAACTTTGTAGTTTATATTGGATGTTACGTTCATGGTATGAAATAATCCTGTTGGCCAACTTGGGTCTCATGCCCGGGTCTCGCTCCTCTTCATCCCCTCACCCAGCGAGCTCAAAGAACACCGATACCTTGAAACCCACACACCATAGCTGGCTATAAAGTAAATATTTTCACAAATTCAGACACTGGAGTCTTCTAAAAGTACAGTTTTCCCAAGCATTAAAAGAGAAATTAGTCCTGTGTCGCTCAAACCAGGACAGCTTGACAAATCAAGAATCCTCGAACAAAATATAGCCACTTGAGATTTACAGCTGTAATGTTTAGCTTTCCTCAATTTCCATAATTTTATTTGTTTCTCCTCCATCAATCTGCTCTTCTCCCCACACTCTTGTAACAGAGATACACTGGCTTTCTGTAGCTGTTCTTCCCCTGCCCCCCCCATCATAAACTCTTCAATGCTCTTTGATTCAGATTTTTTTTTTTTTTTTTGTCCTAAATAAATTGCAACCTTTTGCTGGTTGTGGTTTTTTTTTCTCTTAATACATAAAGTCGGCTTTGCTTGTATCATCCACACAACCAAATTACAACCCGTGCCCAAGGTTTTCAGCCAAAATGAAGACGACTAATGTTGGCCTTCAAATGGGCGTGCAGAAGTCACCGTGGCATTCCCTTTGCTCCTGAAAATTCAGGACTTGCCCAGTGCCCAGAGCCGGCAAGTCGTTAATCACTCATTGGGAGGGTTCGTGGCCCCAGACCTTTTTCCTGTAGCTGCCTGCTGTCAGACTGGGTGTTTGCGCCCATGCAGACCCGTGTGGTCTTCATGAGGGCTCTGCATGAAGGCAAATGTGCCTCTGAACAAAAACTGTTGCAAATGGCACTAATCCTCCTCTGTGATTCATGTATACCCACAGGATATACTCATGGAGCCAAGGCTGCCAAACTGGCTTTTGAAGTCATACGCAGTTCAGGGGAGGATCTATATTTCTGTTGATTTCTGTAAAGCATCCAGGATACTCCCGTCCTATATTAATATGCATATTGAAATACCACCTGAAGGCCAGGAACGATTTAAGCTGTATTGTGCTAGGCATAAATAAGAATAACAGTAAGCAACAGTCATGGCCCCCAAAGGGCCGTTGTCTGAAAGACAGCGTGGACCATGCAGAAGAGATGGGCAGAAGAGGAGGTACTGAGGGGAAAGAGGAGCAAGTAACTACTAATGAGGTAAATGCAAGCACAGTAATCACTAGTATCTGGTATGGAATAATTCCAATTAAAGAATTTATTCAATAACAAATATTGTTATTGTGGTGAGCTGCTATCTCCAAGAAGCCAAGAGTGGTAGAGTGAGGATATGTGGTGTTCATATGCAGTATTGTGATTCTGTATGCGTGGCAGTGCTTCTGATTTCTTCCAAATGAAGTTGAGACAAGGAACTTAGAGCTACTTCAGAGCCAGATAAAAGTGTCACCAGGAAGCTTAATTTTTCAAGATATGTTAAGAATATACATGATTTAAGTTGTAGACCTAGGCATTTATTCAATGCCAAGCTGCTCTGTGCCCCCTTTTTCACCCATATCTTTTGCACTTCTTTCCATTTCTAGTTACATAAACATATTAATTATGTATCTGTAATGAATAAAGTATAAGTTGTTATTGCAGTTACTACTTTCTCAAGCCTTTATATTACTGGTTGTGTCACATTTACGGGCAAATCCTGCACACCTGACTCACGCAAATAGGTCCATTAAGTTTAGAGAAGGTATTTTGAATTAAAAACTGTTCATATAATAATGATGGATCAAACAATGGCATTCAGCTGAGAATTTGTCTGTCAGTATTCACTCAATTTTAGAAGTACCCATGAAAACACATTTTGTTTTCTCTGACTCTCTTCCCTGTGTGAAGTGTGGAAGAGAGAATCATAAAATTCTCCATAGTGGGTCTTTAAATCCTGCATCGCTGTTGGGATATCACAGTCTGCATTCTTTTATGCAAGGTTTCTCTGCTGTCTGCAACCCAAGGGAAACAATCCACTGCAGGAGAAGCAAACCCTATTTTAAGTGTTCATGTAAACTCAGCATCAAACACCATTTATTTTATGCATAAGTATATATATACTTGCATTTTCTGCATTTTTAAAAATTGTCTGAAACATCAAGAATTCTAGGTTTTGATTTCTTATTTTGAAGGGCTACAGAAAGTCAGTTGTGCTGTCTCATTAAAACGGGGTCCAGGCTATTGGATCTATCCCAAAATCTTCCTTTACTGAAAATTGTAGGTAGTCATTGAAAGACATTGTAATAGCTGTATAAAGCATAATATTTTCATGGGCTGTCTATTTATCATAGCCACCATGCAACAGAAGGACCTGTATCAAGTAGAGGATGAGAAAGGATAATGGAAAGGGAAGCAACCATTTTAAGTCTTCGTCTGTTGGAAAGAAGCGTAACTAAAGTGTGGAAGTAAAATAAAATGCCTTGGTGTGGGAAAGGGTTCAGGTTTATGTGTCTGTCTGTGTGTATGTGCATGTATATACATACAAGTATATGTTTTGCATGCAGCGTTATAGAAATATTAGCTTTGATTTCCTGTGTATTGCACAAAAGATTTTTTTTTTTTTCTGCATAGAGAATTTTAAGTCTTACAAATGTTGGGATTATTATTTAAACTTCGGTACTTTGCTACTTGTTTGGGACATCTATTTTAAATACTCTACTGCCTATTTGCTGCTTGTTTAATAGGTTTGTCCAGGTGTAAGGCCCCTTTACAAGCTGCATTTTGATTCAAGAGGGAAGCTCTTATTATGGTAGCCTGTGTTTCTTTCACCAAGGCAGCAGGTGTTGGCCTCAGGGCACTCATTGAGCTGGCAGTAGCGAAGGGGTTGTGATTAGGTGTGTGTGAGAATGATATTTTGCATGTCTGTGTGCAGAATTTCATTGGAGATTATTTCTTTCCCTCCAGCACAGAAAAGACCTTTTTTTTTTTTTTTTTTTCCTCAGGTTTTACTGCTGGCATTTTATTCTTCCCTTCTGCAAAAGTTATGACTATTCTATCTATGACTATTCTGTCATCTCTTAGCAAATCTATTTTTTGGTGTCACTATCAGTTGCTGAATTATCCCTCGATCAAACAAATCAGCATTATGAAGGATGAATTTTTATCCTAGTTTACCAAAAGCAAACAAGGGGACACCTCATAACCTTAAATGACAGTACTGTTAACCTTAATACACAAAGATAAATACACACAAGTTCCCTTCCCAGAAAGCAGATTAATAAGGACACATCCCTGACCTGAGATTAGTCCATAACTTTCATCACAAAATCAGAACTGAAATGATGGAAATGGCCTAAGAACCTAAATATACTGAAATGTTCCTTTGGTGAGACTGCAGTATCTACTTTTTTGGAAGTAAATAACGTTACTGAATTATTTGAAATATTTGCTCAATTCGGGAGTTTTAAACTAGTCCACACAGGGCCAGGATTTCGGCTTATCTAATCCTGCCTGCTTTCTAAGGCATAGCTCTTTATCCTGAAATGTGCTGTTATCAAAGAGTTCTACTTGTTCTGGGTTTCTCATAGTTATCTGTGGAGGACATATGCATCTCTCTGAGGTTAAAAGTGTTAGTGACACTTGGAAATAGGGTACCCACTCAGCTAGAGCATCGTTCTGATCCTCAATATAGAATCCAAGGTTCACTTTGTTGTTTTGTGCAGTTTGATTTTACTTGACTGGAGTTTGAAAGTACTAGGGGAATTTTGTCAGTGTCCTATTTCAAGGAAATCTTATTAATCACTTTGAGTCATGCTGCATAGTTTCCTGCTGTGTATTGTTGCTGAAGAAGGAAATTCCAGCCTGATATTTTCATTAATGATTGCAGAAAGTTGAACTGGCACTACTTACAAATGTTGAACCAAGAGGGGTTATATGAAGACTTTTCATAATGTGAACTACATCGTAAGAGAAAAGTTGTACCATGGTCATATTCTGTCTCTGTTACGGATTATACTACATGAAAGCAGCAGCTAAAGCAGCTACCTGCAGAGAATAGTAGCCTTAAGAAAGCACTGTAGGTATTTCTAGCTGTCTCTTAATACGTTGGAAACTTGCAAAACTATAGGGAGTCAAGCTCTCAATGTGTTCTTGTAAAGGTGTTTTTTTTTAATGCAGATTAACAGATGATAACCAAAGTATACCAGCACCATCTGAGCATCTGCTTCTGTGAATGTTCTGTGCATTTCCATAGACCAGTATCTTTGCCCTTTCATGTTCAAGGGTTACATACTTACTAAAAAAAAAGAATTCCATATCTTGTGAAAGACTCCATGAGAAAATAAAGTTCAGGCTAAACTTTGAATTTTCATTTGTTGTTGGTATTTTTCTCTGGTTTATTTGTGTTCTTGTTTGCCTGTGTGGGATCCTGTGTTACCATTTGGGGGGGTATTTTGTGAGCTGCCTGCTGGTGACAGGTGACCAGTAGTGGCCCAAAGACTGTTGAGTGGTGAGACACTGCCAGGCAGCATAGTTTGGGAATCCATGAGCCAAGCTATTATCTAATGAATCACACCTCATGAAATGTTTGTTCCTCTAAAGTCAGAGGATGAAGTCCCCTCAAAATCTTATGAAAATGTAGTTCAAAATTAGATGCCTGCAGTTACTTAGGACAGCTAACTTGCTCTCCTACTCATCCAGTTTACATGAAGGGTCAAGATTTTGCTTCTACTTATAGGTAGTTCTGTATTGCAGACTCCTGATTCATTGCTCATATTGATACATGACATGAGTTGGTTGCTGAAATGTATTTCAAATCCCATTATATTTGCAGAATATTCTAAGTATAGAGCTTAATGCAGTGTTTCATAGTGATTCAGAATAGATGCAGGTGACTCAGAATCAGGGAGAAGTGACTAAATTATTTTGACTGCTCCTGAAGGCATTTCTGTCATAAGAAGATACTGGGAAAGGATACGAATATTGCATCAGAAGGGTACAAATTAAGTCAGAGAAAGAAAATGTAGTGCGGCAATGGAGAGTATTGATGCTCTGGATTGGATGGAAGATAAGAACCCTTTAGAACACATCAAAACCAGCGTTGGCGTACTCCAACATGCCGTTTGGAGAAATGTAAACTACAGCCTCAGAGATTTTAGAGAATAAAGACTTTGGAGAGCAGTACTTATGGAGGAATATTGAAAGGGAAAAGAATTAAAAGTTTCTCTGTGAAGACAGATATAACTCATTTGAAATACATTCTTGCTGATTTTAAAGTTTATATAGTACGTATTAAGAACTTGTTTGATGTAAATGAGGTTCTGTATCCTTGCTTAGCATTTGAAGCATTGCATAAACTGCAACAATATTTTTAAATACTTTATCATACATAAGTACTGAAAGTTGTCTCATTTTTTTATTTCCTCTTGATAAATTATTTGCTTAGCTCGTTGAAGCAGGACTTTTTTATTGAATTCTGGTGGAAGCCTCCATGAATGATGTATAAGGTCTCACTTAATTGGTCTTTTGGTCTTTCCATTGTCTACTGAATCTCTTCGCTTCCTGACTGAGTTTAATGAACTTGCTGTCTGTAGGGAACATTGATATTAACGCTGCGGTAGCGCTCAAAGGCTCCAGGCAGGATTGGTTCAAGGTGCTGTGCAAATGCATAGATGTGATCATGAGCGCCAGTTTCATTTTGCCAAACTCATTACTTGAGTTTCACACATGCAGCAACTTTAGCTAGAAGTGTTTCCTTTGAAACTCCATTGTGGTAGTGCACTTACTGCTCAGCAGCAACGAGGGCAGTCCCTTGAACCCCGCAGAGTAGGATTCAAGGGACTGAATAGCTGGGACCATTAAAAACATCATGGCAGGTGTGTCCATGTCCTCAAGTGTACAGGAATAAGGGCAACAGGTCCTTCTGTATTGGCCTCAACAGCTCCACTTTCTTGAGTGGGGTTGGGAAGTTTAGTTTTTCTGCATCACCTGGTTCACTCCTGTATTACTGCATGGATCACCATGTTGTGTGATGGAGGGGGCAGGAAAAATATCCTCCTAATATTAAGCAGATATTAAGGTCTTGCTAGAGTTCTCATTCTCCGATTTAATAAAAGAGTAGTGTGGAATAAGAAAGTGCTGGAAATGAAAAGTCATTCTTCTACATACATCTACTTTAATGAGGGAAGAGGAATTTTACACGTTAGTGGAGACAGAGCTGTGTCCAGGACGCTCGTCCTGGACTCACACCAACTGGGCTTGTCTGACCTAGCCTTGAGGGACCTCACTGCCTCACGTGGTAACACAGTGCTGGGACACTCGCAGACCTCACAGTCAGGTGGTTATTGCAGAGGCCAGTGTGGACCTGGACAACTGCTCTGGTGCCAGGCAGTGATGATGGTATTCTTCCTTTAGTTCTCTAGATGTATGATCGGTAAAGAAAAGAGCTTGCAGGCTCTGATTAGGAAAATGCAAAGATTAAATTTATGTGCGGACAGGTTTAATTTTCATTAATTTAAATTAATTTCTAAAATTTTAAAATTAATTAATTTTCATAGAATTGTTTCTATTAGGAGATCTGACTACTACAAGTCATTGTGATCACCTCTGCAACACAGTTGCAGAGAGAGAGAAGTACTCTTCCAAGATTAATGTATGAAAATTGGACTGTCAGTGTTCCTATTCCTGTTTCCAATTTTATCACTGATTATTAGAGTAGCCTTGGTAAAATCACTTATTCACCCTGGACCTTCTTTCACTTTTTTCCTCTAAAAGAACTCAGTAGAGTAGCTTTTAGTCCACAGGGTAATGTAGGTTAAGCTTTGCTGAGTATTGTAAAGTGTTTTGAAATTACTAGATGAAAACAGGTTATCAGTGCAGGGTATTGTTTAATTATTTCATGACTAAATGACTCATCCTGAGAAGTTAAAAATAGGGTGCTGACGGGTTTTGTCTTTCAATTGTGTCGTGACTCTAGGATTATATTATTGCAGTTGCATGGTCAACTCAAAGGCCACGTTGCCCTCATCTAAGATTTGATAAGCATCCTCCCTACTCTGATGGTCTGCAGGAGTTTGAGTAGTTTGTGTTTGGGGCAGCTGTTCGCAAGAGACTTTCCACTTGAGCAGGGGGGAATTGATATGATGAAAAAAGAGTTTTTCACCCTGTTGTGATGGAGACCCTACAATTCCTCAAACGCTGGTCTTACACTCAAATGTGTTTTGTGATTTTTGTAACTGCAGCTGGAAGCTTTGCAGAGAGCACACCGTACGTGTGTTTCTGCTTTCCTGCCTCAAGTGAGTTTGATGATATACTCCCAGTTATTCACCTCTTGATCAGATTTATTTCCTCATTCAGGCTAAGCAGTTTCAGTGCGCTCCACAGTCAGATACATTGAACAGTCAGGGTAAATTTATGTCCACTTCTTCATTTTTGATTCATATACTTCTGGTTGTTTCTTGGCTTTGTTTTGTTGAGGTAGGTGATAAGAGGTCAATGGGAAAACAAAAGAGGAAAATGTCTGTGTAATTTCCCACAGTGATTTCAGTTGGGTGTTTTTTTCTTCTCTGAGGTCAGACTATGACACTTTGAGCCTTTTTGGTTTAGAGGGGAATATTAAAACCCATCACTGAGTATTTTCTCACTTGACACAAGCACAGATTTAGCACAAGTTGCATGAGCTGGGAGGAAAGATCAGTTCAGCATTGGCCTGCACGTGTCTCCTCCATCTGATGGTGACACTGAATCCCCAGATTCACACAGTCTTGGTGTCACCCACATCCTAGAGTTTTCCATGCCTATGAAGGCAGAAAAAAAGAAGTTTCAGCATCCGGATGAAATCAAGCCTGTGTGAAAGTGAGCCAGTGGTGCTCCACAGAGGGATCTGCCCTTTTAGAGAAATCTCTTACCAGTGAGTTTTGCTCAGGGCCACCATTTTCATTGGCACAAAGGCAGTGTGTTTATTGAAGCTTTCTGTCGTTCAGCTTATGTCCTTTATTTGATGGACCCTTTCTCAGCTCTGAATAGGTGAGGGATACCCAAAATACTGTTTTCATATGTCCTGCTCCCAGGTAGTGGGATGTTTAGAGTTAAGCCCTGATGCCTTCTGAGGTGCTGCAGCCCAGGAGCCTCCCATGAGCTTTGTGTTTGACCTTTACAGCTCATTTTCTGAACAGGTTTTCAGAAGATGTGATTTTCTATACTTTCTGGTTTCAGTAGCAGCTCTGATTGCTGACTATTCGTTATGGGGCCTAAAAACTCGTTTCCTTTACTCTCCATTTTCACATTCCTGAATGATGACAGGTCAGGAGGTGTTTTGGTTCTGTACAGAATGACATCTGTAATGTGAGCTCAATTATTTGATGTGGTAGGGCATGAAGTAAGATGGGGACTTCATACATCTCTGTAAAGTGTCCTGGGAGGGGATGGAAACTGGTGGATCTATTAATTTGAAAGTGAGCTTTGGTGAATCAGGTTGGTTCAGCCAGGGAAGACTAGAGCTTCAAGCAGTGAGTCTCCCGTATGAGACTTCTGAGGAGCTACAGCACATGGATTGCAACAGGAGAGAGAAAAGCAAACCAGAATGATGGACTTGGCTAAGTAGGAAACAAGGCAAAATCATCTTGACATGGTGCAGCCTGGTTCCATGTCAAGACTTACAGCCTTCTCAAGGTCTTACCTTGCATTTTTGTAAAGCAATTATATTTTGAGCTTTCTATGATCTTTCCCAGAGCCAGATCTGGCCATAAATCTCCAGGCTTGCTTCATTTTTCCAATGTCTCTATAAGATCCCCAGCGTGCCCTGGAGGCAGTTCCTGGGCAACATCCCCAAGCTTGCCTGGGACACGTCCTTTTTCTCAGTGGTGTGAGATACTGTGGGTGTACGGGGTTGCTTGACTGGAAGGACTGTAATACTAAGATTCAGCTGGAGACCCCACCAGCTAGCTGGGCTCATCTGAACATGTGGCAGATCCTGTCCTCGCAGTGCAGTACAACTCATCAACAGCTGAAGGAGTCACCAGCAGCTGTATCTGGCATTGGGGAAGAAGTGTGTGAGAGGCTGCAGAACTGCATACATCTAACCGTAGAAGCATGGGGTGGGATACAAAAGTGTGATCTCACACTGAATGAACTTCTCAGGTCTGATAACCCTTTAAACTACAGCTGGATAATGGTTGGGTGGGACAACTTGCAGCTTTACGGGAGTTTTAGATGGCTTGCTGGAGATCTTGTATGCCTCTCTGGAGACCCAACAGGTAAAAGCATTTTCCTAAGACAAGAAAGAGGTGTGTGGTGAAGTAAAAACATGTTTGCATAACCTTGATATGTCTATGTAAGAATTAGCTTTTACATCTGGCAAATATAATACTGTGTAAACTTTCTGTGACCAAAAGATGACATTAACAGAAAATGAATTGTAATTAATCTTAGTTGACTGCTAATTACCTGTAAAATCTGATTAAAGGGAAAACTAAATTTGCCTGCAGTAATTAGTGTTTCGATATGAAGTCTATGTCCATGTAAATATGTCTAGTTCTCTGTGCTAATTTATTACCACTGATATTTATGAGCTTTTTTTTCCTTTCTGCAAAGGTTATAGAGAATGAAGGACAAAATTAGAATAATGATTCTTTGTTTATTAACACAGTAACAGAACAAATATTGTATAGACATTTTATAGACTCCAACATTATGATATTGTCAGAGAAACATAGTGTTTCAAACATATTAGCATAGAAATAGGTTTGTTTCCTATTACTTGAAATAGTTCTGCTTGCACTGGTTTGTCATTCAGCTGTCAGTAGAAAAGCAACAAACATTCAGTGTGAATTGACCTCCAAGAAAGGACTGGTGATTCTGCTATTCATTGACAAATGGATTTTGAAATATTCACATAATGAAATCCCCAGAGCAAATGGACTTTAATAGCTGATAGCGTTTCGTAAAGCAACATAAAATCACAGCTGGACATCCAGAGTGAATTTTCAGTAGGTATAGCAGGCAAGTATATACCCACTTACTAATGTGATTGAAAGGAGTAGCACATGTAATTCTCCAGTCTGACAGGTAGTAAGCCTTTTCTCTATCTTTTAATCACAGATTCATTAACTACCTTGTCCTACATCAAATTGTCTTCAGAATTTTCCTATAGCAGGGAAACTCTGTAGGTATCGTGTTCAACAGCAAAAAGAGCAATCTGTAAAGTGTTCTTCACAGAAAACTCACAAACCTCCACTATTACCACTGCACAACAAGCTGTTATTCAAACACACCCCATGCTCATGATGTAGTTAGACATGACTGCATCTGCACTGAGGGGAAAATGCTCATAGCCCATCTCGGCCATCTAAGTACAACTTTCATGCAGGAAGACAGTTTTTTATGGAAATAATTACGTCTTTGGATAAACTACCTGAACAACAACCCGAACAACACTTAAGCACACTACTAGAAAATGTCTAGGAGCTTTATGCTACTGCCCCATGTGGGATACAGAAAATCACTCCGTGATTACCTCCTGCATTGGAAAAATAACATATGCTGATCCTCTCCCTTCTATCCTTTAAACAGCTCTCCCAAACCTCACCAAACTGATTATCAGAAGCTTTATAGAATCAGGTTATGTGAGAACAACAAATGCAAAAGCTGCCAAAATATCTCCAAAGCCATCACACAAAAAAAATAATAAAATGTTTATGACAGCCAAATCACCAGTGAGCTCTACACATGGAAGCTTAAGAGTGTGATACACTTTCTGTTACGTACCAAATACCCTCTTGGAGTTATATGAGTGAAACAAACAGTGACTTTGCACCAAAATACTTCTGTCCTGATAATTGGAAAAGGACAGAAAAGCCAGTACGCAGAGAAGAACATTTCTTGCAAACAACTACTTTATCTCTGACTTGCTGAGCCTGGTTCTCAAGGGAGATGCACAAAATACCTTTGAGGGAGGCGATTTGGGATAAAATGCATAACTTTGCTGGATATTAGAAATATAGAAGCAACAGATTCATTTTTACTTTGAATTAAAATTTTTTTCTAAGCCTTCCTTCTCGATAAACCCTTTCTGTTCCACCTTCTGTCCAACCGATAAGGAAATGAGCCTTATCACCTCTCCCCTTGCTTACCCTTCATGACGCTCTTCTCTCAAGTTGTTTAGCTGATTAACATAACTAAAGGAAGCTCAGAACAGCATGTCCCAGTTTGTACTGAGATTGAAGTTTGCTGCCTCTGTTTCAGCCAAAATTTTATCAATAGCTCTATAAAAGATATTCAGATCTTCAAATCTTGCCAGTCTTATACGGATAAAACATGGTATTTAAATGTTTACAGCAAGACTACTGGTAGATCTGTCCTGAAATTGCTCTCCCATGAGAACAAGGGAGCAAAAGTTGAGGTAGATTTCGTCATTCAAATAGAAACTGGAAGGATATCAGAGCAACGTCCTGGATGTGATCGCCTTTCTCTGTTTCTCCTTGGAGTGAGGGTGGATGGATGTTCTCCTGGTAGATATGTACTGTCACGCTCTGCTTATACAAAGTCAAATAAGAAAACTGTAAAAGTTTTCAGCAAGATCTCCAAAGAAATGCAGTTCTGAATTAGGCCCTTAACACTTCCTTAATATGCCCAAAGGTTATAGTATTAATAGTTAACTAGTAAATAATCTCATCACAGTGTCTGTGTATGCCTCTTTGAAAATTTGTACTGCCACATAAATCAAGGTGGAGCAGAATTTGTTCCTGTACAGGGAAATTGATATTTGGGTCCAGAGGAGGGCCATGAAGACGATCCGAGGGCTGGAGCACCTCTCCTATGAGGAGAGGCTGAGAGCGCTGGGGCTGTTCAGCCTGAAGAAGAGAAGGCTCTGGGGAGATCTTATTGCGGCCTTCTAGTACCTAAAGGGGCTACAGGAGAGCTGGGGAGGGACTTTTTACTAGGGCATGTAGCGATAGGACGAGGGGGAATGGCTTTAAACTGGAAGAGGGGAGATTTAGATTAAATATTAGAAAGAAATTTTTGACTTTAAGGGTGGTGAGGAGCTGGAACAGGTTGCCCAGAGAAGTTGTTGAGGCCCCATTCCTGGAGGTGTTCAAGGCCAGGCTGGATGGGGCTTTGAGCAACCTGGTCTAGTGGGAGATGTCCCTGCCCATGGCAGGGGGTTGGAACTCGATGATCTTCAAAGTCCTTTCCAACCTAAACCATTCTATGATTAAAAAAATTAGGTAATTTAAACTTGATGATATCCTTGATCATTTCTATGCAATCTCATAATTTTCAAGGTCTAGCCATTTGTTACAGAGAGCAAAATTTACTCAGAAATACAAATAGACAGTATATACAAAAAAAACCCCAGCAAAAATAGTTTGGTAATTTCTGTGGCTTGTAATTTCTAACATTTAATATATATTCCGCTGTTGTAAGTCTAACTGGACAATCCACAGTGACCAGAGTCTCACCTGATGGCTATTCAGTGGTTTGTGTACTTCTTTCCTGGGCCAGTGTCCTCAAGAAAATGTCACATGACTCTGAAACAACTAAGCTGTTTGTCACCCTGGGAACTGTTTCAGCAGAGGTGTAGTGGAGATCACAACGATGAAGCCTGAGCTGCCCAGTTAGTCTTTAAGTGGACACCTCCATGTTCAAAGATTAATCAAAATTCCAAGTAGGTATGTGAAAGTATGTATGTAGCTAAGTAGAAGATTTCAGTCCTTATTGTTTTCTGTACGTTAACATTAATCTAGCCAAAAAGAAGAAGCCAAAACCTACTGTCTTACATACTAATGACTTGACTAGTTAATTCTGTAATAAAACTTACACTGAATTTGAAAATGGTCAGATTGTGCATTTGTGAGACTGTGTTATTCTATTCCTGTCACCTTTGTTCTTTCTTCCTTTCTTTTTCATATTCAGTCATTTCATACAGTTCAAATAAAACCCTACTTGTCTTTAAGCTGGGGTCATACATCAATTGCAGTGCCTGAAACTGTGAAGGCAGTTTTGACTAGAGCCTTTTGCAATAGAAATAACAATGTGGTCTGATATATATAACAACCTGTCTGATATGTACAAAACATTGCAAGGGCACTGTAACGGATCCTTTGTGGCAGATTTTGAGGCTACAGTATTTGTTCTTATTTTGGAATGAGAAGGCATCTCTCATTCATTTTATTGTGAGGTGCAGGAGATGAGCTCAACATCCTTTAAAGAAATGTTTTGATTTTTTTTCCCCCAGCTGCATTTCTCTGCAGCAGTTTCCTTTGATACTTGATCATATTTAAAATCCACCCATTTGGTTGTATTTTCTGCTACTGTTGGGTCAGTTGCTAATATTCAGCCGGCAGAAGCCATAATGGTTTTAGTCATTTGGTACTGAAGAAAATCTTCTGTCTACTCTTCCCTAACACTTGCGTCTTACACAGAAACAGTTGTAAAATTGCACATCTGCTTTATCTGCTCGGTAGATTATAATTGGCATAATTCTGAAATGCTGAAATACTGATGCTTCTTTGGGCAATTCAGCCCAACAGAAAAGCCTACAGAGGGTTTTGACTATTTAGAGGGCGAGGAGTGTGTCCATATTTCATTCCTGCAGTGCAATTCTGTTTCTCTCTAGAATACCTGAATCAAAGCTCTCATGCCAGCTTGGTTTTGTCCCAATGCTGCTAATACAGCCTCAATTCTCTGTAAATAGGACTGGAGTCATACAATAGTAGCTTCCTAGGAATTGTTTGTCCCCGATTACTCTTGTAAATGTAGTGAAATCTGTGTAGCGGATCCAAACTTCTTCCAGCCAAAATTGTTTAGAAACGTAAGACTGAGAAAAAGGGTAAAAAATCCATTACTTGCATAACACCTTTTTCTTGCTCAGTGTTGCAGAGCTTTTAATCTTGTTGTCCTCAAACCCTCCAGTCTCCCAGGTAGGCAACCGCTAAGTCCTGCAGTAGCAAATACTTATTTTCTCAGAAGTGCTAATTGCAGCAGACCTGAGTCGATGGGAGATAGAGGAAACTGCCTGTTCGTTGTGCCACAGTCCCGATCTGGACCACTGGCTTGCTGCAGTCTTTCACACCTGGGCTTGCTTCCTTGTAGCTTGAATTTCAGCTGATTCTCCTGTTATGACAACTGAATGTGTTAAAAAGACTTAAAAGACCCCCAGGACAAGAGCAGAACTTAGCACATTCATGAATAGCAATAACTCATCTTGCCAGGCACAACTGAACTTTTCACTTCTGGTAGGAAGCCCCGATGACATTGTCCTTTTCACTAACACCCAGATCTGTAACCATTACTTTTGAAATAAGATGCTTTAATTTCTCGCTTCCTGAATACTGTGTTTAGCAATGATTTCCAAAATTAGTGTCCCAAGTTTCAGAGGATACAAATCTTCATTAGAAAACAGCCATCCCAATGAGCGGATGGTGCTTCCTCTCCAGTGCTGGGCTGGGGTTCATGTCCTTTCCTGTGCCCTGCCACTGAATTTAGGGGTGTCACCTAGTGGGATGATAGTTAGAAATGTAGTTGAGAGATAAGGTCATGAATATTTCTCTGCTACAGCATATTTTGCAGCAGGGTGATACATGCAAGTGGACACATCTGGCTGTCATGTGGAAGTGTGTCTGGTAATGCCAATGTGATTGAAATGCAGCAAAACTGTCATTTATAGGTAGAACTTTTAATCTGAATATGGAAATGGGTAGATTTGGGAACAAGGCAAGCCTGCAGTTTTTGAATATCTCACAATAATCAGAAAAGGGAGTTTGTAGGATCACATGAAAAAATGTCTTTTGTCTTATGGGAGAACCTATACCTGAACATTTTTAGATGGTAAAAAGTACAAAATGCAAAATGACTGAAACGGCCAGCTGAATTTGCCTATGGGCAGTTCCATGGTAACTGAATGGGGTGGAGTATGCCTTTCTTCTGATGCTCGTTATCAAAGAGCTGGTAAAATATCTAACCAGGTCTTTGGTTATTAGGCATTGGCTAAACGGATTTTAACAGTGCTCTCTTTATGCAGTGGGCATGTGGGTTTTTTGGCACTGAGAAGAAGAGTGTGGGGTTTTTTTTTTCCTCCTGGTGTTGAGACTTAGCTCTGATTACTGAGGCTGATTCTTCTTTTATGTAAGAGACAAAAGCAGCCAATGATTCAGTCTATTAAAGCCGAACTGTATTGAAATGACTGGTGATTCTGTGCTGGAAATCAGCAATGGGCTATTGCTTGCATTAGAATAAAAAACAATCCTGATAACATCATTGATTCAAGACTATCCAGTCTACATCTTTAAAATTCACAAGAAAAACAAAAGGAGACTCAACCACTGAATTAATCAACAAAGGCTGAACTTCTCTCCAGCAAACAGATTATCTTCAAAGGATTAAAAAAAATAGTAAAAAAAAAAAAGAGAGAAAACTGAGCAAGAAGATAAGATAGATGTATGACAGGAGTGTATAATGGAAGCTACAGAAAACAACACACCCCGAGCAAGCTTTATACGCTTCTGATGCAAGAAGCCAGGTAAGATTAAATCCCTCGACTTTGTAAGAAAAGACTAGAACAATCTCCCCCTGGCTATTGCAACAGAAGAAGGAGGTGCGAGGGTCTGAGACAAGCTTGCATATCTTTCAGTGCTCATTTCCAAGTGCCTTTTTTGCTCCCAATTCCTCTAGGCTTCTAATTTGCCTGTTACTTTGACTCAAATACCCTGAGGGCTGACGATGTGCTTGAGCCACCCGTTAGAAAAAGAACAGCATAGCAAGACAATCCAGCAAGATACGCTGAATGAATGCTGAAGGCAGAAATAACGCGCATCTTCACAAATCCTAAGGAGAAGATAGGTGAAAGCAAGTAGCCCTTGCAGCAACAGCAGGCTTCAGCCTGTGCCAGTCTGTTCTCTTCCTCCTCCCGCTCCCCGCAGGAGCCAGAGCCCTGAAAGAACTGATGCTGGTTTTCGCTGCTGGAGGTTTCTGGAAGTCTATTGAGCATAAACTGTTCCTCTCAGATGCTTTAAGTCTCTAAAGGAGGTGTGATCAATGACAAGTCAGGGTGAATGACAGGTTTCCTAATTCAGCTCATGTCCGGTAGTGGATTTTGTGTCACCAGGCTAATGCATATAAACTGCATTGCTAGATTTCCCTTTCCTTTAAAATACATGGATAATGTTAAAAATGGAACATTTTTATCTGAAGTTAATAATATTGGGCCAGATTCTCAACGGGTGCAAACAAGCTCTGACTTCTGTGTAGACGCTCTGAGCTATCGCAGCTGAGAGCCAGTCCCAGAAGGGACGGCAGTTTTCTTGGTGTACTGTCTCACTGGTCTGGTCTAGCTGGGATTACGCCTTACCTGAGGGAATTAGGCAAGTTCATTAGTTGCCTTATTTCCTTTTGGCATTTTGAAAATGCCAAATGTAATTAGTGATGTTCCTTCTGCTGTGGATTGTGTGCTCTTTTCTTTCCCCATGCTGTCCAGGTGCATCTGCAGGGTGTGGGAAGACCGTGGGACCATGGATCTGCTCCTGCTCCTTCCCTTTCCCCAGGCTGTCACATCCCTAGTGCTGTACAAATGATCATTTTTTTCTTTCTACAGCAGTTCCAAAGCAAAAATGAAAAATAGCCCTTCCGCAGGGGCTGGGAAAAAGTTAATAGCTTTGAACCAAATTAAAAATGTTGTTGTCTGTCTTCGTTTGTGGCTAGCATACCTCTAAAAAGAGACAAGAGCAGACTCATTATGGAAACACAAGGGAAAAAAATCAGCTTTCTGTTAATCAAATGTTTTGTCAGAATCTCTTCTTGTTGTTGCTGTTATTAGTATAGTGTTCTGCCTCTCAAGTTTCAGCTGGCTAGAGCCAGCTAGAGGTCTGCTTTGCTCCCGCCCCTTGGGACAGGAGTTGTGGCCCGTTGGAGTCAATGTCAAGGCGGCTCTGCAGTCTCAGGGCTTCACTGAGGCCACCCAATGATCTGCCTGTGCCTGCCCGACATGAGAGGGCAGGAGGCTAGGAAAAGCTGCCTTATTTATTTTTCCCCCACAGCCTACAGTTAAAAGGTATTTAAGCTGTCTGTCATTAGCAAAGGTTTTCTGCAGTGCTCCACATCATTATTCCAGCTGCAGCTTCATAAGCTGATGTCCTAGGTTAGAAAGAGAATTTATTGCAGAGTCAGATATCTGAGATTAAAGCTAAAATGCTGTTTGAATGCTTTTGTGTGGTGTCATGAATGTAGATCAGTTGAAACACTACATCTATCTGTCTAATCATATACCTACTGCTTGAATCAATAAAGTTAAGCACATGGAGATATATTTGAAATACAAATCCAGAGAAAAGACACTTACTTTCTTTAATCTCAGACCAATACTTGTATAGAGGCTGTTTCATTAATATATTATCTCTGAAAGGTAACTGGGTTTGTCAGAGTTGAAATAAGATTAAATGAATCAGCTATTGTAGTTCATCTGTTAAATCACAGCACTTTGCTCTCAGTTTGTAAAATAATCTCCAGACTAATGAAGTAGGGTCAATCACATGCATTTTTGCTGGAACCAAATTGCCATTAATTGTGTCATAGCTATGGATAGGTCGATAAATGACGCCGTTGTACACTGACTATTGCAGTGCCAGAAGATAAGCCATTTTTTCATTACGTGGTGCAGATTTAGACACCGCACAGACCAATGTCTAGTTTCTGCTGTCTAGAAGCTCCCCACATTGCTTGTGTTTCTTGCAGAAATATCACTGGCTACTTCATTGGAAAGTGCCCCATTGCTGAAATGGCTGACTTTGCAATGGGCAGCTGGGGTTTAGCACTGTGGTAGATCTGGGAATCATTCGACTCCCACTGATCCCTTTGTAACTTCAGTGTATTGAGCAACTTCTGAAAAACATGTATTATCCACAGTTGTGCTGGTTTTGGCTGGTGGTTCACTGGCGGATGAGAATGGCAGAAGAAACATTTGTGATAAGTAATGCATGCAATGTGTTGACTAGCTACTGCAGTGCTTTCATCAGGACATCTATTATTTAATTTGTTAATAAAAAATAATCAAGAATGGGAGGGAAGGAGGAAGGACTGTGTTAGGTGGTAGTATCACACCTCCTGGTTGATGTTTCAAGGGATATCGGACAACGTCGAGCCATCTGCTTTGATACACACCTCTGACACTCTGCAGAAGAGGTTTAACCAGGCTGAGAAGACACAGACAATAACAGTGACCTTGGGCAGGATTTCAAAAGGGCAGGTGAGATGAGGGGAAAAGGAGAGGAGAAAACAGCTGCCCCAGCTCGAAGGGGATGGGATAGGAGTGACCTACATAAAAGGCTTGGGGGAACTAGACCTCATCGCGTTGTGTCTTTTTTTTTTTTTAATTCAGTCTTTATGTTTCTTTCTTTTGTTAAGATTGGATAATCTTTGACCAATCTGATCGCTTGTACTAACCTTGGATTGAACTCTTTGGAGAGAAAAGCGTGTCGGTGCCAAAGCCAGCTGGGCTCTGGGCGTAAGTGCTACCGGTGCAGAGCCTGCTGTGAGAGCTCTTCAAACGGGAGGGGATAACTGCATCTTTTCCTGAAAAGCAGAAATGGGGAGAGTCTCACCAACTCTGAGAGTCCATAGAGGGACGAGAGTTGCACCACACTTTTTATTTGTGGTTATGTGTGGGAAGAAATTTTTCTGTCCAACAAAAATGCTCAGTTTTGTGGTTTGTTTGAGGTTCTTTCTTTGTGTTTTTTTCTTTTTTTTTTTTTAAGATATGCTCTTTTTTTTCCTGGTTTGTGTGAGTGAAAACCCAAGAACTAAGTTCTTGGTAAAAAATGGAGCTTAGAAGAGCAAACTGCAGAGAAATGAGGGTATTTGCCATTCTCCCATCTCCCCAAGGAATGTGCTAACCATTCAGCAGTTAGCTGCTCTGGGCTGGATTTCTCTCAGTCTTTCTTGTTGCAGCTGCATAAACAATTAAATATTAATTGAACAAGAAAAACAGATTGAAGAAAAAAGACACTCACCTGGGACATGAGTGGCCAAGTTCAGCTCTCAGCTCTGAAACTGGTAAAGTAAATTTTTCTGACCTACTTCTGAGTTGTTGGTCTTGGTCACCCAATTATATTTTATCTCTCTTTATTGTTTTTGCCCATGGTCTCTCTCATGTTCAGACCATTCTAAACATAAAACACTTTTTCTAATGACTTCATAAAAATTAGCACATTCCCAGCAGAAGTGTTAGTTTCAGTGACCAGATCTTGTCAGGTTCAACACTTCGGTTTCAAATATTTTGACTAGCTCCAAAATGTTAGAAATATTTCTTCAAATGGACTTCTTGCCACAGGGGTTTTTTCCCCAGATGAACCTTGGACGCTGAAGCATTAAGATATATGCCTGTTAACTTGCTCTGCTTTTTACTGGGATGATGAATATTATGTTACCTTTTGCAAGTTGCCAGATTCTTTCTTAGCCCAAGACATAGTCTATGCCGTTTCTCTGTCCAGATATATTACAGTTGCTGTTGGATATCCAAATAATGATTTTGTTGCCTCCGAAGCGCTCATAAGCTCCTGTAATTTATCACCACACATCATGCAAAAAGCCCATAGAGAGGAATCTGGCATGATGAAAATGTCATACCTAATGCAGAACGCAAACAAGAAGGACCAGATGTCCAAAAATGACCCCAGGGAGGTTTGCACAGTTATACATTAGGAAGGAACAAAGTTCTGTTTTTTGGATTTTGAGCACAGAAATTTTTCACATACCAAATCACTATTATGATGTAACTTCTTATGTATATTCAGGCTTACCTGTACTTGGCATTCCCACTGGAGTGGAAACTGAATTAAGAATATTGCTCAAAGAGGGCTCTTGACTAATATTCTTATCTTGCAGTTGTTTTCAGCTTTGAATTTGATCTCTTTTGGTCTCAGCAAGGTTAATAATCAAAGGTGATATTTGGGATGCTATTCTGTCCCCACTTGCCTTCTCATAATTCTCTCAAAATTTCTATAATTGAGGTGATAAATTATCTGCTGGTCAGAATTTAGCAGTGGTGCTCTGTACTGAGATGGCATGTTTTGAAAACCGGCCTTAATTGTTCTCTGTTTCCTGTGCATCTTCTTTGAAGTTAGCAGGGCTGGCGTGGGAAGAACGGCATTTCACTACCGCTTGTGCTGCCTGCTGCAGCTCATCGTAAAATTTTAAACTGCGTAAGGCACAAGGGAATTTCTGTGAAGATCTCAGTTGTGAAAAGGGCACAAGATTCCCAGTAATTCTCAGAGAAGAGCTCGGGTTCTTGTTGTCATTGTTTTTAACACTGCTATAACAAGTACGCTCTGTATTTGTCAGTATCGCAGCAACTCTGTATGCTATTAAATTCAGCTGAGTAGGACCATTTGCCAAAAATTGTTATCCAATGAGGCAGATAAACAATGTGTGTGGGGTTTGATTTTGTTTTTGGTTTGTTTTTTTTTCTTATTAATTGAAATTATTAGAAGCCACGTCACATAGACTATTCTTTGAGCTGTTTTAATCAGTAAACCTGGAGGAGCAAATGTGTTACAGGAGGATGGAAATAGATGACAGAGAGGTTTGAGCCATACAAGTAGGAATTTCAGGGGAAGGGAGAATTTGTTTCTTAATGCAGAGCTGCTCCCCTACGCCAGCCTAGCATTTGGTTGTTGTCACTGTAGATACAGTAAAGGGCAATGAGGCAAACTGTATTAATCAGGGATCTGTTCTGATTTTTTTCACCCCTGCTGGTCTTTTGCATTACGAGAGTGTGACTTTGCCAGCAGCACAACGTTAAGGACGAAACCTCCAAAATCTGCAAGTCATTCAGAGGCACACACTTGTTTTTCACTTGTCCTGCTTGCGCTGACGGGCAGCGCATTACAATTTCCAGAGGGCTCCTGAGAAGTCCAGCTGCTGGGTCAGCCACTGGAGCGGGGATCGGAGAAAAGCCTCGTGGTGGGAGATGGTTTGAACATCATCCCTCGCACCATGTTCAACACACCAGTAAATTGCAGCAACGCTGCTGGGAACTGATATGTGGGGATTCTTTTTTATATCTTTTTTGCCCCACCAAAGAAAGCCCAGCTGCCAGGGCAGTGTTCACTGGTAGGTGCCTTAAGGTACCAAAACGTGTTTACTGTGCTGGTCAGCTAAAGCAACAAAGGGGTTTTAATCGTTGCAAAGACTTTGGTCTCTGGGATTTAGAAATCGTGACTTGAGTTCTCAAGAAACTCATGACTGTCCTAGATATCAGGAAATTTAAACTGTTATGGTATCTTGAATTACTCTTTGGTTTTCTGAATCTCTAAGGGATCATTCAAATCATGTTAACAAACTTTCCCTGCACCATAAAACCTTCCCCCCGCCCTAAAAAGAATCACTCGTTATTAATCACATTGCTAAAGGAATAGGAGCATTAAGGAAGTATCAAGACTTTGCAAATATTGGTGAGTAGATCTGCACACTCACAGCTCTCATTAAACTGCATAAGAGTCATGGGAATTGGAAGATTCTGGGAAGGAAGTTTTAAATCATTAAATCCTTCTGATATCTCCAGGGGGGCATATGTTTTGTAACTATTTTATTTACAGCCTTCTGGCCCCTTTCCTCATCACTGATCTTCACTTACAATGTTGCCTGGCATCATACCAAACCAAGGGATCAGTGCCCCTGGCTGAGCACTGGACCCCCCAAACTGCTCTCAGGGTAGAAGCGGAAGACAGACTTTTCCAGCCTGTCCTGGTTGTCCTTTTCACAGCGCAGGTCCCATGGGATAGGAAAGCCATTCTGACAAGAGAGAGACAGGTAACAGAAATGCTTCTTTGGAAAGGGTTTTAAAAAATAATGATCTGTAGCATGTTTGGATTGGCCGTTACAGGGAGCTGCAGGTTTGCAGAGTAACTCTCCGCTGCAGGAGAAAGAATTCACTTCTGTAGCAGCTGGTCTTTTTGCAATGCATTTGGGAGCGCTCAGCCACGGCTATTCCCTCTGGTCATATGTCTGGTTGACCGGTAATTAGGAAAATCTATTAAGTGTGAGCACGATTTCTGATGATCCTTCAGCTTTTGGGTCATTAGTGGGCAAGAGAGTGACAGGGTTGGTGACAACCTGCTTTCCTAGTAGGCTTGCTGCCCTTGCTGGCACAGAAAATATGCACTGTATCATAAATTCAAGAGTTTTTTTTCCCTGTAAGGGTGAGGGAGTGTCTGGTGGTTGTGATACTAACTGGAGACCTGGGTGCTGTACTGGGTGGCACTGGAGGAATCTGGCATGTTGGACACTTCCTTCATTGGAGCTAATGGGATTGTGATTTTTTTCCTGTTAGTCTTTGTACCTTGAGCCTCCTTCAAGCAGAGTGAGCCCAGGAGTACTTCAGCATTTCACAGGAACACAGGGAGGAGAAGTCCTTATTATTTACCTAAAGTGAAGCTAGTGCATTTCATCCTGACTAACGATTTAAAAATCAAATCAGACACTAGACCAGATGAATGAAGTTGTGACTTCTTTTTTCCTTTTGACCTGAATTACTTCTATGAAGCATTCCTGAAAACAAGGAAATCTTCTGCTGATTAATCTTACTTAGCAGGAGGAAGAGGGAATACAGCCCCAGTGTTTCACACAGTCCTACAGGGCTGAACTGATACATGCTGTTTTGCTCCACCACTTCAAAAGACAGATGAAGTAGGGAATTAATTGTAATATTGATTATAGTTAAGTTAGATTAAATGATTTGTTCGATACCAGGTGATTTCGAAAATGTATTAAACAGTGCATTATTTACAATCTCCACTTAAAGAAGAGGATCCAAATATTTTATGTAATTAAAGAAATGGATTCTGAGGCGTAAGTCTACAGGCTGGGTGAGTAGGCTAGGTGCATTTCTGGAGATTTTGATCTACAAAAAAAGCATACGAATGACCTTAGGAGGGCAGACAGAGACTCCATCTAGTCTAGTGCCTTGTCTCGGACAGCGGTCAGTAGCAGATAGCTGCATAAGAGTGTGAAAAAGGGTGAACACACAGCTGCATTTTCTCAAAACATTTTCCATGTTTCCAGCTATATGTGGAGAAGGGCTTGTACCACCAACTACAGCTTTCTCTAGATGTAACCACATATAATGTCACTGAAATCAGTGGGATTGCAATAGATTTACACCACTGTAACAAGTGTAAGGTCTAGCTTTTAGCTTCCCACCAAGAGAATGCCTTTGAGTCCCTCACTGACTCCAAAAGAAATAAACAGGAAAAGGTGATTTTATTGCATTATGCCTCAACAAGGCCAAATGGACACCTTTAACAGGAATCAGAATATAATAAAAGCCAGGAGTGCCGTAGTATGTCAGTGATAAAAATCACACATCAAGATTATGAAGATGAATTATACGGCAGTTTGCTGTTTCTTTGAGTCTGAAGATTTCTCTAGAGAATTTGAGGTTTAGATATAAAATGTTTCTGGCTGATAGAGCTGCTCATATTGTTGCCATATCTTGCTGATGTTTTCCCCTGAATTGATATATTTAAATAACATCTAAAGTTTGTGTCCTGCAGTCCTATCAGTGCTGACACTCCTTATGCTACAGAAAATGAAAGAAGATGAGTATCTCTGAGCTGAAAAGACTGGTTTTGACTTTAAAATTTCCGGGGGTATCCAGCATTGCAAGATTGTCACTGTAACCATGCTCAGTATGTGGATCTTATGATTCTGAATTTTGTCTTTGGCACTGATGAGTCAATGGTCTGGTGCATTGCTAGGCTGAGATGTGTTCAGGAAGGCAGAAAAACAGTAAAAGATTGTATTCTCACCAGTCCCTGTGTGACTTGTTTCTCATCAGTTTCCTGTTGCTTGTGTTCCTGACCCATGTCCTTAAAATCCCGACCGCACGCATCTACTACAAGTACTGCAGCCTTCTCTCTCACTATTGAGAATGTTGTGTCACTACCAGCGTCGCCACAAGTTTCAAGCGAGATTTGGAGAGCAGCAGATCTGGGGCTTACTTGGCTTCCTCCAGCAAAACATGGGTGGAGGGGGAGGCTTAGATGGGTTGTAAGCCACAGTTTTTATCACAGTTCTCACAATATTTGGCATTTCTCTTAGTGTTCTACTCCAGGAAGCAAGTGACTACATACAGACCTCAGCTTAAAGCAAGCAAACAAGTGAACAAAAAAGCCCTTGCAGTGAATGTGTTGGGAAGATCAAACTCAGAAAGCTAATGATACATTTTAGGTTTTCTCTTTGAAAATATTCATGGGTTTTCAAGTAATCTTATGATTTGGTCTATGTATGAGGTTAACTCATGATCTTTGATTACCGAAGGGTTGGCAATGCTCAGTTATCAAAAAAAGGTGGAGAATGGTGCTTGTCTGTCCTTTTTGGCCATAGAATCATAGAATGGTTTAGGTTGGAAGGGACCTTAAAGATCATCTAGTTCCACCCCCCCTGCCATGGGCAAGGACACCTCCCACCAGACCAGGTTATTCAAAGCCCCGTCCAACCTGGCCTTGAATCCAGATATTTGAGTCTCCTGTGCAGAGCAGAGGACTTCAGCGTATGAGGTTTGCAAAGAGAATCCCTGGCTTGCAAAATATTTCCCTTGGGTCTGGGACAACTCCCTAATGGAATAGTGTCTGAAGCAGGCTTTAGAGATGGTTTATGTGTTGCAAGGCAGGGAAAATAGCCGCAGCCAAACGAGGTAGCTCTATTACGAAGCGAAGGCAGAATCATGGAGCACAGCAGAGCTTCTCCCATACCTGTACTTTGCTATTTTCTTAGCCATTTTCTGGATGAAATCCCAGCCAAATCTCTTCTCTGTGGTGGTGAATCAGTGGGAATGCTCTGTGCATACTCATTAGGCTTCAAAATCCTCATGCATAAAGAAGGGCTCACAGTCAGGCAAGTGACGGTGTTCAACCAACTGCATTCTTACTGAATATCTTTTATGTCCAGTGCTGAGAAATGTTGCGCTTTAAATTGTGGTTTTTGGTTTTTTTGTTGTTGTTGTTTGGTGTTTTTTTTTTCTTCTTAGCATGTGTTTTCCCACATGGGAAATATTGTGCTGTTTGGTAGATGTTAAGCGATTAATAAACTAGCATATTTTGCATCCTATTATGTGGACAGAATGACAGTGCTCTTCCTGCACATACAGATAAAGGCAGCAACAATAAAATCCCACTGTACTACTAAAACATGTCTGTTCTGTGCCAGACTTCCACTGTACGGCTGTTGTAGGGTTGTTTTTTTTAATGTTATGTATCTTAGAATAGCTTACATTGTGTGCTATTTTAAAGGATTTTTTTGTTTCATTATTCAAAGCTGGCAGCAAAGGATTTTTACACAATTTCTCTTATCCTTCTTTTCGGTATTAGAAATCCTGTATGGAGAGTCAGTTTTGTCATTGGCTTGGAACACAAAAGATCCGAGTTCATCTTCTTCAGCCAGATACATCCTATGTGACTTTGTGTACTGGCTGTTTGTAATAGCCATTTGCTATAAACAGGTCAGAGACAATCAAAGATTGCTGACAAGCCATCGGCTGGTAATGGCTTTAACGCCTTGATTATCATACCAAATTTGTGTCTGAAATGTATGTGACAATTAATTTAGAGAACTTCGGAAAAGAAAAAAAAAAACAAACCACCCAAACACCCTGATCCTGTAGTCATTAATTTGGGGCCACATCACCTTCATGTAACTCTATACAGAACAGTCCACAAGTCTGGATTGAGAGCATCTATACAGGTCTCAGTAGGAGGCATGGTCAGATCCTGTCCTGAAATCATCTGCCCAGGACTTCTGCTGCACAGTATACCAAAAATCAGGGAACCGTATGCTGCATTTGACAATTAAACTGAAATAACCTTCATTTCCTTTGATAAGAGTAGTAGGAATAATGTCATATTTTGCATTTAATTTGGAAAAATGAGTTGAGAGAGTATGTCATTTTCTTTTATATGACAATTAGAAATATGCCAAAAAATTCAGTCTAGAATTTATGTGCAGCTATCCTTTGCAATTAGTCATCTTATTTACTGCCAAATAAATGTGTTTTTAGCAGAATTTCGGTGAAACTGCAATTACATCTAGGGAACGAGTAGAGTAATCCCATCTGCATGTGCCGTATGGATCTTTCTGCAGATATTCTGCATCCCATCCCCACATGCTCTAAATGTGGGTGACTTTCTGAATTCAATAAGGCTGGAAGAAGGAAATTTTCTGCTCTCTTCAAATGAAAAACTGAAGCAATATAACTTAACCTTATTTACCAAAGAAATATTACATTTCCCTATGCCACCTACTACTGTGGCAATTCTGAGCACTCAGAATGCATCATTCTGCTTTGAGGAGAATATTGGTTGGAGGTCAGGACCTAATCCTGCAGCCCTTCCTCCCTTTGCTAAATAAAGGGTGACTTAGAAGAGAAAAAACTACAGGATCAGGGCATGACACAGAGAACAATTGAATCATGGCTTGATATGAAGGGAATAATACATCATGTCAGGATTAACTTTTTGTTTTTCTCCTTTGGAGACAGTATGTGCTTCCAGAAACTCCTGTCCTTTAAAATGAGTATGGTACAGAGGTCCTCTTTTGAGGGCTAATTGGGATTGTTTGTCGTAAGAGTTGTTAGCTGATAAATTCAGGTAAAGCTTTGAGAATGCCAAGAATTGTGTTTTGCACTTGTATACAATACACAAAAGCTTGGTATATATGACTATGCACCAGTGAAGTCTCTTTGTATTGTAAGGCAGCAACATGTGTCTCCCAGATATGTTCCTATACCTACACATTGCAGCACATATATGAATATGTGGATTGACAGCAGGGCTGGACACAAGCCTGAGCACTGGCCTTACACCTCCCATTAGCTGCTCCTCGGCGCTTTTTTGGGTCATGGCAGTTATCACTCTCCCAGGAACACCAGAGGCACAGAAGGGGGCCCATGACCCTTCCAAACATGACCGTCCTGTTTTGAGGAGCAGCTGTGGCATTTGACCTCAAAATCAGAGATTGGGCTCTGGCCTTGTTTAGTTAACAAGCTCTTCAACATCATTTACAGACGCACGTGTTGGTCTTGTGTTTTTTATACCATGGAAGATCTTCCAACTGTTTCAAAGGAGGGTTGTTTCAGTGTAAGAATCACAGTCTGAGCTTGACATATTCATTATTACTAATGGTAAATCTGTTAAATGTGGTCATATTTAAGGTTTTTGTTGAATTACTTTTTGAAAGGGAAGAATGTCTGAAGGAAATATCCTCTGAAATTTTATGAATGTATTTCACTGAGCCTACCCAATCAGAAGACCCCATTCACAACTGCAGGTTGATATTTCTGCAAATATTGCTGGTTTAACATGTCTTAGGAGTTAAACTGTACCCAGATGATGATTACAGCCATTTGTTAGACCATCTGTCTTTCAGGACTATCAGAAAGTCTAGATGGATGATACTATGATTTAGAACTCGGTATTTCATTTCCTTGAATTTACTTCTGTCAGACAGAATATAGCTCAGTACTATTTCCAGTAATGATCTAATTGCCTCAGCCAAACTGTGACTTCTCACTGGGAATATTTGTGGGATGCTTACTCAGTCATGGGGACACCTAGAAGGGATCATGCATAAATAATCTATCATATATGGTATCTTCAAAATGAAGTGGATCAGGAATGTGCTCCATTTATTTTCTTCTCATTTGGAACAATGAACTTGTCGATGGTGCAGTGGGGAGAAGTCTCTACACCCTACTGTGCAGCGTAAGCCCTGTGGAGACATCACAGAAGGCCAGTCACAGTAAAGTTGAGGTTGGAGGCACTGCTGCAGTGACCTAGTCCAAACCTGCTCCAAGCAGGGCTGGATTGCAGTTACATCCGGTTGCTCAGGGCCTCGTGCAGTCCAGCTTTGACACTCTTCAAGGGTGGGGAAGACACAGCCTCTCTAGCCCTAGTTCCAATGCTTTACCACTCTTATTACGATTTTTATTTTCTTTTTTAATGTCTAATCGGTATTCCCCATGTTGCAACTTGTGGCCATTGCACTTGCCCGTTGCTGTGCATGAAAAGCTAAGAAATCTTTCTCTGTTCACCAAAGGTCTATAATAAAATAAAAAAAAAGAAGAATCAGGAACATGAGGACACTCCCATTCATCAGCAGTGTCCACTTAGAAGTTGCCTGTAGATTGATCAGCAGAGTCAAGCTGCATGCAAATATAAAGTCTGTCCTGTGTATATCGAGATCCTTGCACAATCTTTAATTACATGATCACCCCCAGATGTTTGGGTTTTTTTTTTTTTCACTGGACCCTCTATCCTATTCTGTTTCCAGGCTTGATAACTTCAGAGATTGAGCTGACATTGTGTAGTGAAATACATTGTTGTGTTCAAGATAGGTTGCAGAAGTTGAGAAGGACATAGTGAATATTACGTTAGGCATCTCAAATTAGTAGTAAATTTGGACATTCATCTGCCTAGGTGTTGATTCTACATTAATAAAAAGAGGAGAGTAATTCTCACTTTCTTGAAAAAAAGTGTTAGGAAGAAAAACTCCTTAAGTGACCAAAGCTGAGGGTTTTAGACTGATGAATACCATAGACTATGCCCATACTGCTAGGTGAAAAGCAGGGTCACAGGTAGGTTATTCACACCTACCTCCATAGCCTATATGTGGCCTGCCAACATTGATACCTATGGTATAATCTTAATGACTGCAAGTTTCAGAAGAGGTGGTGTCAAGATATTTATTAGCGGGCTGGGATGTGATACGCTCTGACACAGCCGTGTCCAGTCCACCCAGACAGGAACAAGAGTTTGAAGCAGTGCTGTAGGGCTGAGCTTTGTCCTGAGCTTTGTCCTGCTGTCTGCTGCAGACTACGCACTTGCAAATCCACCGTGTGAACAGTGGGAGAGTCTAGACTTCACAAAGTGCTCAGACCTCGTCTGAGAGTGCAGAAATATTGATGGAAGATTTTCAAGGGGGTTAATAATCTTTAAATGTAGCAAGATTTGAGTGGTGAGTAGTAAAAAGGTGAGAGATACAAATAGAATAAAAATAATTAATGAAATATTTGCACTGAGCACACCCACAGTGTGAAATAAGCTTTGTGAAATAAATGAGATACAGCCTTAGGCAAGGATACTCTGTGACCAGGGTATGGTGCTGCATCCAAATGCGTACAGCCTGAAGAGGCAACATAAGTCTTGGCTTTTTCGAATTCCTGAGACCTGACTTTGCAACACGGGTCATTTAGTATATTTTCTTTTAAGCATTTAATGTTATTAGTATTAAAGCATCCAAAACCGGGCCAGGGTTTTTAGAGGCCAAATACATTAGCAGTCATCTGTAACAAACATGTTGCATATTCAGATTATTCATGTGGTGCTTTGGAGAATCAGCTGGTAATGGGCATTTTGCTGGACATGTGGAGATTTGTGATTTGTGGTGAAGGACAGCCTAGCCATGGATTTGAGCAGATGGTGGTCATTACTTGTGCCAACATGTGACTGCATTTAATTATAACAGAAGTGCTGAGGCAGATTATTTTGCTGAGCTCTTTACATATATCTTCATAGCAAAGTGAGTAAGTATTCAAGGAAGCATTGCATATAAGAGATCAGAACTGCCACAGATTCATTTTAATCATTGCTGTATGACACAATGTCTAATATTGGTCTCACATATGTTTCCAGGTAGATCTTTCACTTGAGAGCAATAGACTATTCTTCTCAATGTGCAGTGGCTACTTAATGCAATTCAGTTTGATGGAAACTACATTTTTCCTTGAATTCATGAAGCAATAGAATAGACTAGCTACACATCATAAATATGTCTGCACACCTTAAAATACAAATACAGCTTGCTGTTTTAAACCACATTATATGGAATTATCTGTAATGCAATATGATTCCATCTTGGGGACCACACTGCTTTATGTTTATATGCTATCGTTGGGTCATATTTGCAACTTTTATGGATTATTTTATTATTGTTTTGCTAATGACACTCAAACCTCTTTCTTTCCCCCTTATAATGCATCCTCAGTGACAGATAGTGTGGTCTCTTGGCTGTGAGTTTGTGGTTGTGGAATAATTTTTAGCAATTAAACACTTTATTGATTAAACTATTCCTTCTGTTCCATGATTCATGTCACTAGACAGTAAGCGGGGAACAAAAAACAGCTGCAAAAAGGACAAAGTATAGAGAAGAAGAAGAGGGCTGTTTAGGATTCTTCCTCACCAGCCCCAGTGTTTACAGCTAACTTTCAACCTCAACAACATCTTGCAGCCAATAACCTGTGCTGAAATGCTCCAGTAGAAAACCACATACCACATGCAGAAGTAGCACATAAAGCGAGTGCTGCTGGAAGCAGTACTAACGTTTCCTACGTGCTTTGAAGTATACACTGGAAAAGTGGCAAAAAGCTGGTTAGAAGCTTAGCAGCCACTAATAGGGTACACTACATAGGGTATTGTCTACCTACCTTGTCTGGCTTGGGAATAGGCATGCAGGAGCAGTTATGGTTGGGATTCAGTGTAGTCCTTTTATACTTAGAGAAAGGCCTAACTAGCTCTTTCAGAGATTTCATCTCTCTGCCTGTATTCTAGATCCCATATTGTTCACATTCTGTCTTATGGCTTGAATTCCCTTGGGCCGGCATGTGCTTTTAATGTCAGAGGAATTATGATGAAACCAGCTGAAAGCATTTTTGCATGTTTGTTTATGCATGTAGAAAGTAGTGAAAATAGAGTTCTTAGTGAAAATAGAGTTCTGTAATAAAATCTTATGTTTGTTGCCATATGGCTCATTTTGCTGCCCACGGTTGCTGGACCATCTTCTAAACCCAGGTCCTACCTGCCTGCCAGGGTCACTGGTGCCTACCAGTGTTGTAGGTACTGTTCTGTACCTTTCAACTATTTCCGTATATCTTTTGATGTGCTTCTGAATCAGTAATTCTAAACTTTTCTATATCACGCTTTATTTGTCACCATATATTTGTTAGCATTCTAGTAATAGCGCTTTCAGCTTTATCCATCACATCATTCAAAGGCCTTTTGAGATTGGTTCTTGAATGTCCTCAAATGATGCTGTTCCTCTATATTTAGGGAATTTCAGTTGCTTGAGATTAGGGCCTTAGACCCTTTTAATGTATGTGGGGTGGATGCAGAATAAGAAATTTCCATTCTCGATAGGTCTCATTTTGCAGGTTGGTGTAGGTATCTGGGAAAGAGGAGCAGACCGGACATGTCTGTGTGGGAGTCCTTGGCTCTCTCTATCACGGGAGAGCAGGTGAGATGTGTGGGGACACAACCAGGCCTAGCCCAGGGGTTGGGGGGACAGTGCTCCGCTGCTGAGAGGTGAGACAAGATCTTGCAATTTAGTCTTTGAAGCTTCGCATGCAACTGACCTTCACTTAAGCATTTTGTACTATATAAATATTTCAAGTGAGCCATGAATCAAGATTAATGCATTAGTTGACTACCAAATCATTATCAGTGCAGGATGTAATAAAGTTGATGCCAGGGCTTTATTAAACAGGGCGTGTTAGTCATTAAGATAAAGTAATGTTGTTGTGTAAATGTGAGCGCAGAACCCTATTTCCTCTGGGTGTCTCATCTTAAATAGGTAGTAATGTTGGGAATGGCAAGTAGCAAGGTAGGAAATCAGGCATGGATTAAATCGCTATGGTGACTGAATTCTGATTAACTAATTTACTGCATCTCTTCTCACAAGAAAGATGATGCTATATCTTATACCTTTTCTATTTGGCCTCAAACCCATAATCTGGATAGTGCAAAGAGAGCTGATTTATCAGAATCAAAAACAAATACTGAAAAGAACATAGAGCTGGGGAGCAAGGCAAAACTCACAGTTTACAGCAAGTACTCAAATGTCTAATCTGCCTTTTTTTTGGTAGTAACTGAATAAGGATGGGCAATGAAACATTTTTACTCCATTGTCAAAGCAGACTTTTCAAGAATAAATAGGAAAAAACCCCCAGGATCCACAAATTATGTTTACACTAGAAAATTCCCTTGTTTCATTGATCATCATCCACTTAGTTTATTCATTTTGTTTGGACCCCCACATAGTCTGAGCTCATGCTATGAACTAGATAAAAAAACCAAAAACAAAACAAAAAAAAAACACTTGCAAAAAGTTTTTTGGATAATAGCTGAAAATTTCACTATGTTGGCATCTTCCTTTGTTTCCATTCCTGTGAATTCCCAATGATGATAACATCAGCCTATTATTAAATGCGAACCATGATTTGTATTCAAACAGGAATTCTTGCACTTGCACCTGTGTTCACATACGGGGGCTGAGTGCTCCTTTCCCATCCCGTGGTGGCCCGTGGTTAGTCACCCAGAGACCAGGGGGATAAAATGACCTTCACCGACACTCACTTGTTATCTCTAGTGTCATCAGCTCCTTTGCCACTTCACCTGCTGTAACTCAGGTTTTCCATAGCTTTTCAGCCATCAGTGTTGACTTCATAACTATTTTGAGCTCCTGATTATTTTGTTTTACGCCTTTAAAATTAATCCCTTGAGATATTGGTGCTGATTGTCCTGCTTATTTCCATTTTTAGTCTTGTTCTATCTTGTTCTCTTCTATCTGAAGGAGCATCTTTACCACTCCTCCTCTCATGGTTTCTGGTGAAAATGCTGCTTTTATCATCTTTCCATCCCCTTTAGCATTTCATTCATCACTGGCTTTTCTCACCTCGTCATACCAATGTATTTCCGGGATCCATCCAAATAATGGATCCATCCTAACAACAGCCACGCAACCTTGGCTGCAGCAATTCTCTAGCCAGGACAGGAGACTTCTTTGATATTTTTTTTTTTTTTCTCTTTCATCTCAAAACTGGTTTTGGATATTTAAGATTTTGGTCCTCTCCTTGCTAGTGCAGTGGGTTTTGTTCGCAGGTTTCTCATCGTCAACTTTCTTCTTGAAATAGCATTCATCATCTTCTTCACATTGTTCCCTTCTTAGCCGTCAGGTAGTCTTTGTAAGCATAGTAGTTACAGAGTAAAATACCAACATAACATTTTCCAGTGGCCAAATCCTGCAAACTAATAATCTGCTATTATATAGTTTTTGGGGAAAAAAAAGCCCGTGGTGACTTTAAAAACTGATAGGTGGGACTGAAGTGTGTTACTGAAGAACTGAAACTTTACGTTGGTATTTGTTTTAGCTGATGGCTCTGCCTTGTAAACTGCCCTGTCTTTTGTAACGCATTGTCCTTAGCTGAAGTTAACATATTTTTTGCATTGCTTATTTTTGTGAGCAGTAACTAACATGTGATTTAAATGATCAATTTATAACTATCTGAGGTTTATACCTTATCTTATGGTGATTTATTTTTGTGTAGAATGTGCTTTTACTACAAGTGACATTTCGGTAGTGTATTGCAGTCTCTGGAGTCCTTGAACTACTTCCAAGCAGTGAGCCTGCTGTGGTTTAAGCCAGTTTGGAAATCTATCTGTTGGGTTGATGGATTATAGTCCACGTAGTGAGCACTCAGCCTCCACGAGGTTCACGGCATCTTCACCTTTAAGTATCTAATTTATGTAGAAATGCCAATAAATTATTTAGAAGGGCATGCTTGCTGAGATCAGCAGTTCTGGAGCAAGTAAAAATGGTATGACTTTCAAAATCATTGGAAATGTTGGCAGATCTTCAACAATTCTTTATAGGTTCCAGCTATTAAATATTTGAGAAGACAAAGGCTTGGTTTTCTTCTTTTCCCCAAGATTTTCTTGTCAGTTCTTTAGGATTTTATCAGATTGTTCTTGGAATAAAGTCCACATTGATTCTGGAAAAGTGTGCATCCCAGAAACGTATGAGAGGACAATGACTGTTCAATACAATATAAATATAAAAGAGCTTCTTCCTTTCTTCCTGGCTCATTAAGGATTTGTTCCTGAGTTTGCAGAAACCTCACATCTATACCAATAAACTAAACACTGTAATGGCCCATTCAGTGACGGCAGGACACGCTCTGACACCTCCACACTGTTCAGCTCTTTTACGCGGCCGATGAAGTTGGCCACTTGATGCTTTTGGGGTGAACTCAAAAATTCCCCCTGGGATTTATGTTTTTTTTCTTGTGGCATGAGTCAAAGCCACACCAAGGAGCTGCTGTGGTATGGACAACTGAGTCCCACTGCCTGGGCCAGGCCATGTTTAATTACTCAGTATAGGCACATCTACAGGGGCAAGGCAAGGACCTAGGTTAGCACAACATGCAGCACACTTGACGATGTAGAAGTTTGCCCTGAAAGCCTAAGTAATCCTGCTGGAGAACTGTAAATGTTGACTCTTCGGGTTAAATATCTAAATCTGTCTGGAGGTGTCTATCTAAACGGCAGTGTTTTTGCAAGTGCTGAACACCAAAGTTTTTCATTAAATCAGCAG
>NW_009648785.1:1409270-1515460 GCF_000708025.1 Charadrius vociferus
AACATGTATTAATGTGCAGGCTTACAAGAATCTGCTTTAGAAGAGAGAGGAAAACCCAGTTGCGCCGTTTCTACACTTGGGGTTTGTAAGATACCATCAGTCAGAGAAACAGTTGCAAAGTCTAATGTGCTCTCCTTTCCCCAAAACTTCCTCTCTGCCGCCCTCAAGATATCCCTGAAAGCAAAAAAAGACAAGGAAAGCAAAGATAGCAAGTGAAAAAACAGCTTGACTATTTTTTCTTTGATTGCAAATGAGAATTGTCAATGCACTGCTATGTGAGATGTCTAATAAAAGGCAAGTGCCGCTTTGCTGCCTCCCCTGTGGGAGGCTATTCAGACCCAGGGCTTCTGCCTCCCGAGCTGCTCCAAAAAGCCAGGGTGTTCCTTGGCCACCTATTGTAAAAAGAAACATGCTTGTATGGAAGGTAAATATTTTTTACTCTTTTTATTTAATGTTTACACCATAATAGCAGTCACTGAAAAGTGGACTGAAATTTTAACTTCATGCGGAAATGAGAAAGCAAGCTATACTGCAGATGATAATATTTTACAGGAATATGACACAGTATATTGATTTTCTTTAATCCTGAAATTCACTGGAGTAGTGAAGCAGCTTTGTTCTTAGCTTAGATCTGTTTATCTAAAACTTTAATGACTAATTATTTAATTTTTTTTGTGTGAAGCCTAATTGAATTTTACAAACAGGATTAGATCTTTAGACTCTGAAGCATAGATGGGAATGATTACGTAAAACCAAACTAAAGCAGTTTTCTGTTATTCGCAGTGAGAGCATGGCAAGCTGCTTTCTAAGGACATCATGTGCAAACAGCTGTTATCTTAGCATGGATCTGGCTTATGACTTTACAGCAATTTGGAAAGCTAGTGGGTTTTCACCTGAAAGAGTAACTTTGGGCCACAGAGCCTGATTTCTGTGTGTGAACACATGCTGCTACGCTGGGCAGCGATGTGCATCGCTCGCTACGGCAGGGAGTGCCACCTGCTTCGACTTGGGTGCTCTGCAAACTGCTACTAACTTCTGCATCCGTGTGGTAGCTCATTGCTATTTGAAAGGAGATAATCCACCACATCTATGCAAAAGTCTTATTTTAACCAGTAAACATATGGTGAACATAGTTGCCTTTTTGCTGTGGCCAGACTACTGCAGTTTTAGGTGTGACTCTGCTTCAGGGCATTATCTTGAGACAGGGTTGGGTAGCAGAAGACAGAGCTTCTGGAAGTAGATCCTAATTCACACGAATTTGATTCATATTAACAAATGAACTCTCTGACATTGTGTCAATATGTAGAGGTAGAGGGAGACTCCGAAAGCACTTTCTTAGGCACAGGGTTGGGAGAAGCTCTTGAACAATTTTAGAGAACATCATGGTTTTCAGCTGCTGGCTGTCTCAGAGGTACACTAATGATGTTAAAACATTTCAGGTTGTCAACAGTGATTTGCTTAACAGAGGCTTTAGGGTCAACACTGCTTCTTTTAATTATGCTCTTTTCATGCAATGTTAGGACAATTTCTAACACAGGAGGTCATACTTTTGATGGGAACTTTTAGCGCCTACTGTCAACATTGCAGAGAATTTGAAAATCTGGTTATTAGCAGAATGATAGTCACTACTGGTAGATTCTCTTTTATGTGGTGTGGATATATGCGTATATCTATTGTCTTCATCTCACGCTCTGCATGCAATGCTAACCTAAGCATCGCCATCTTTAGAAGCTGCAGCACTCCTGGTAATTGCCAATTTACCCAATCATCCCATTACCTCACCGGGAGGCTGGCTGAATTTAGAGAAATCTATAAATGAATGATTAGTCTGAGGAGGAATCATATCTGAGAGAGGAATAAAGAAGTAAAGAAGTAGTGTTAGTATATAAAAGATTCTTTTTGAATCGTTATGTCAATTGTGGTCATTACATTTTGTTCCTCCGTATGTTTCTTGGCTGCTTCAGGAATGCTTCTAGTTTTGCATTTATTTCCAGGCATTTTTCAAATTATTTGGTGTGTGCTGGGCTTTCCCTTTTAGCTCTATCTGGAAAAATTCCTCAAAGACAAGTAAGGGCCTGTCTGGCTATCTCAGGGACTGTATCTCTGATAGCTGCTTTGACGAGTAAGTAACCACCTGTCTTGCAGTAGCTGGAGTTCATGCAGGGAGAAAGACAATTTCAAGCTACGAATCAAAATGAAACTAATGGTTGAATCCTATGACATGTTACAGAGTCGTCCAGAAGAGCCTTGTTAGTTAAACTGAATGAGCTGCCAGTTGGAATGCTTAAACCTCTCGGAGAACTCCCAGTCTAAACAGAGAAAACAATAAAAGATGTTATTCTGCCTGAATGAGCATACATTTAAAAAGACTGTGCATATGTGAAACTATAGGTATATAATATGGTTCTGAAATAAGAAAAATACAGTATGAAATGTGATGAAAAAGGCAGGCAGGATGAAGATGGAAGTATGAGGTCTATATTTCAGGTTTAATTTTTAATCACTATCAAGTCCATTAGAGAAGTGAAAATAGAGTATGATCATTGATATAAAAGTATTTTTTCCAAAGATGTTAATGTCTTTATTATGAAGTAGCACCTGCTACTGCATCGAAAGTTATTAGATTGTATGTGCATGAAGTAATACCCATAGAAGAAGTTAGATGAATAACCCATAATAAATCATATACCACAAGGGTATGCTGTTAATATCAGGATTAATTATGGGCTGATTTGTAAGTCATTATATCATAGATAGCAATGTTGAGATTTAATTTTTCTCTAAAACCTGATGAATTCTGATATAGCTGCTTAACTATTTATAAGCACTCTTGAGATGCAGGCTAAAGCAAGACAAGGAAACATATCACCATTTCATTGGTTTGCCTTGTATAATGGAGTGGTTCTACCTACAGTATCAATCACCCCGAAACTTAATTAGAGTTTCTGTTTTCTGACCCAACCTTGTAAACACCTCTTTGTGTTTTGTCTTGTGAGGTGTGTGGTAGCAGGCTGTTTTTCTTATTTTTACACTCCTGATAATCTCCTTTTGTAATGGTTACATTGTGGTATCATTTTTATCTGATTTATTAAAACGATTTAAATGCAGGATAACAGAGGATATATTCTGCCATGTTGATGAAGTTTTATGAGGTGTTTAATATGTTGTGTCAAATATAATTTATAGTCTTGAGGCATTAGCATGTGAAACACCATAATATTTAATTCCCTTTCCTGATTAAGGGCCAGATCCACTTAGAGCCAGACACCCATGAGCTGGGTGATGGGTTGGCTCCGCTCCCCACACTGCATAGAGAGGGCTAAGTGCTGCAGGGAGGTGAAGCGGGAATTTGTGCATCTTCCCACCAGGGAAAGCATAACCCTGGTGTAGACACCGACATTGTATTTTAGGTCTTCTTCTGCAGAACAAGTGTTTACTTTGGTAAATCATATACCAAAATATCTAAGAAGTGCTTAAGCACTCATGTCTGCATCCCACTGAAGTCCATGGGAACTGAAAACAAGTTTAAATGGTTTCCCTGATACAGAAAGGCATCCCATTAAATGCTTTCCTGAGTTCATCTGCAGCCGAGCAGTCCTTTGGGGCATGTAGGGCCAAAGGTAACCATTGCCCTTTCCCAGCAGTATTTTCCCTGTGGATGGCAGAGAGCATCCTATTGGAAAGGAGGCAGAAAAGCCATAGTGCAGTATCATGCATTAACTGACAGCAGCATTTCTTAATTGGTATCAAAAGGATTTAGTCAAGTATTAAATACAGTTACTGATTTTAGGAGCTGCCCATAATATAGAGTGTTAAATTTATATTTAGGTGAAAAGAAATCAACAATACTCCAAGGCAAACTGTGCAGTTACTTAATAGATCTTCAAAAAAATAGCTATTAGAGTCATGTTTTACTTTTTTGGAAGTTAGATATTTTGTATTCCTTTGCTTAATTGTCCATGTTTCCCTTAAACAAAACAATTGTCTATATGCACACATGGAGGACTCTTGCAATTCAAAAGAACTGCACACATCATCCCTGTATGCCACACACCATCCCTCTGAGCTCAGAGCTTAAATGGTGCACAGAGGGTGATGTGTGCCGTCTGGAGTAAGGTAAATGTCATCCCTAATGGACATGGGAAGCATTTTTCCAGAAGCTGATTCCAAGCACAGCTCCATTATCAGGCAGGCCAAGCATACCCACCTGTTGCTGATCCCGCGTCCACCCATGGCAGTGGACTTTGCTGAGTCAGGCTCCGTGAGAGATGCTCAGGCAGTTTGCTGTGACTGCTGCGATCATCCCGACAGCAGCAGGGAGAAAAAGGGTTCTTCTTCCCTCTGCAACAAATGTTTTAATAATTGATAATGAAAGTGGTAAGCTGGAACTATATGTGCCATCCATTCATACAGCGTAACGGGAGCTAATAAAACATACGGAGATTACATCTACCTGTGCAGAAGAGCAGATAACGAATGGCACACCTGATGGCATTCTTGAAGCCAAGTTCAAACGCTCCTGTCCTGACAAGGCAATGAAGAAGCACTGATTGCTGGCTGCGGTGACAGTTGGTTAGCTGTAGCCGCCTGCTCCTCTGGCTTGCAGTGGTGCCCTCACCTTCCCCCTTGCTGCTTCCACCGCAGATGTGTTGCCTGTGGGCATGGATGCCAGACCAGTGGCAGCATGGGAGCATCTGTTTTGTTATCTGGCCACAGCTTCAGAGGAGACATGTCTGGAATGCAGGAGCAGAGGGGGGAGGCTGGTGTGCCGCCGTGAGCTCTGGCCTCACACACTGAGCAGAAATAAGGGGAGCTGTACCCTCACGTTGTGCCCTGGCCAGCAAACCTCTCGTGTGACAGCACTAACCTCCGAAGACTGCTCCCCTGCCTCAAAACACTCCTGGGAGATTATTTATTTTTTCTGTATACGAGCAAGGAACCCATAGGAATATGGCTCTTAAAGAGTGCTATCTCAAATGGAGAGGTGCCTAGGAATTGGGGCATCAATTTTTACAGAGGTTTGGGAGCCTCACCTACGGAGAAACTGAGGGCAGTCAGGCGTCTCAGTGGCTTTTAACAACCTAGCCCTGCTTTCGATGGAGTTACCCAAATATCTTGTACAGATGACCTAGTAAACCCTCCGTTTTCCCCACAAATCTGTGTTCCTAGAGTGAGGGTGTCCCATCCCCTCACACTATGAAAGGAAAAACTATGGGGAAAATGGCAGCAAAAGCTACAAACCAGTGAGATGGTAGGAAGATGCAGGTTAGGGGGTTAGCATCACTACTAAGTGAGGTTAACAAATTGTCAATTACTGGGTCAACAACTGGATCCATACCATGGGCTTCCACTGTTCATGGTTAGTCACTTCTGCCATGGAGTGACCAACTGATGGGGAGAGGGATCAGTTCGAAATCAGAAACCTGAACTAGTACAAGGATGGAAAAGTCTACACAAATTAAACTGTTTCAGCCTTTTCTTTCATTTGGGCTTTTCCACATAGTTGTTTTTTTTCTGCAACAGATGCATTTGCTGGTTTTGAAATTTGAATTCTTAACATAAGGCTTAATATAAGTGGGAAATTAATTGAGTTGCAATTAAGAGGTATGTAAAGTGTGGCTGGTATAGGAGGCTCTTGGAAACTCCGTGCTCAGCACGAACCCAAGCACGGACGTTTCAGAGGCTCATCTTTTGAGGAGGTCTGTGTTCAGAAGTCTTGTTGTCAAAGGATCAGGATTATATCAAGACATCTTTCATTCCCATGGGGGATAATGACTTCCTGCCTGGATGGCAAATGTTCTCATTTCCCATGAAAAGTTATAGGACAAAGGTTAAGTACCTCCTGTAATTTCACAAAGAAATTTGATACAAGCCTCTAGCTGTCTTTTCTGTCTGTGCCAGATATTTTTTGTTGTTCTCGAAGCAGACTGCATGGTACAGCCTGTAACACAGAGGCTTGTTAGGACCTTGGAAGATTGATTATTTTACACTTCATGTCTTCAGCCTGCAAAGGGGATGTGCTGTGTGACCACATAACTCGCGCTGAGAGTACCTCCTCACATGGCACTTGCATCTGGACTCTCAGCATCGCTGGAATCGTGTTATCAGACCCTAGGGGAAAAAAAGTAGAACTGGGCTTATTGCCTGCAAGGGATTGTTTTTTGTTCCTACATTTTTTACAGAAGCACAACAGAAGCAGACAGATTCCAGCTCTTTGTCCTATTACCCAGAAGATTTTTTCTCTCTCTCTCAGGAGGGGAAAATATACTGAAATCACGAATAAATACTGATGAAGCCGTTAAACAAAATGGAAATTAAGGGAAAAGTGGGAATAAGATACTGTTGATGTGAATTCTAAGAGTCCTTCACAAAGGGTTATGTAAGAGAATGAACGAGATTCTGATATTTTTGTTAAATTCATACCAAGAAAATGAAAAAAAAAAAAAAGGAACAATCCGAGGATTGTAGCGCCCCATTAGTTTTCTATGAGATTTCCAGAAAATAATATGACTTTTTCATTTTACATTATAAGGCTATGATAGCGATATTTTATGAAGGCAAAATGCTATGTCCAAAAAAGCAATGCTTTTTCTTTTCTACTTCAAGACCGCAAAAGAAGCGTTGGGCACTAAGGCACAGCCTTATCGTATTTCTTGCTAACAAAGAGAGGTCATAAAACACAGTTTTTCCTCCTCCATCCTCCTCCTACTAAAAAGTAAATGAGAGCATGTCTGCTTTGCAGTCACTGTTACAAGTTCTAGCTTTAAATTAGCTCACTGGGGTCCCAAGAGCATGTGGCTGCAAGAGCCTGAAGCTTATCCCAGGCTGACTGCCCCAGCGTTTATCCCAGCTTCTCGGGCAGGTGCTACGGCACTGAGATCCATATTTTAAATACAGCACAGCTCAAGGTGCCCCAGTGAGCTACTGGAGACACAAGGCAGATATATCACACCCAGAGCCACCATGCTCTGAGGAGCACACATGGCGATGGGATGTGCTTTCGGGTTTAAGGGTCTCTTTTCCTCATGATCCCAAAGAGACCCATGGGAAAAAGGAAAAAAAAAAAAAGAAAAATACTAGCTTTTACTTCTGCAATTCCTCTGATTCTTCTGAACTTCTGATCAGACATATTTTTCATTAATTATTCAGTCTACAGTCATAGTCCCTCACCATATGGGAAGGGGATTAGCTGAAATGATGAAGCTCTGCTGCAGTTCGCCACTGTTGCTTGGTCATACCCAATGGGGAAGGGGCTGCAGCTATCGACTTGTGAGCTGTTTCTTCAGAGGAGCCAAGGTCCAGCTCCACTCAGCGTACAAAAGGACAGTTTGTTTCACCTTTCAAAGGAGATGAAAACCAATGGGTAAAAAACGAACTGACTTCTCATACAGAGCTGAGTAGGTGTGTGTGTAGAGGGTGAGTATCTGCTTTCCCATGCCAAGAAAGAAAAAAGGGGGTGTGTGTGAATGTATATATTCTTCTCTGCTGTAGCAATACAATGCAGTGAGTGAATCTGTGCAATTGTTTTTGGTTGGGTTTTTTTGATCCTGCCTCCCTCATTGCCCTTCCAAATGAATGTGAGAAAAACAACTGCAATATTTTAGTACCGTGGCTTGCTTGTTTGACTGTTTGTTTCCAATTTTTAGGTGAAGTGATGGCTTTTACATTGCGTTTTATCCTGGCAACCAAAAGAGTAGCACTTGATACTCCATTAATAGCTTAAACCAGCTGTAAGAGGAGGGAATAAATAGTGTATAGCAGCCTGGTCAGATATAAAAGACCATAGTTACATATAGTCATATAGTCTTGACATTATTTACCAACAGATGAAGAAGAGAGGTAGAAAATCCCACAGTACTATGAAGGGACAGGCAGAACAATGTGGTGCCCGATCAGCAGTGTGGGGGACACTGCAGGAGCAAAAAACACCACGAGCAGAACAGCCTTGGCCTCTCTTCCTCCAGGCAACATTTGGCAATGGTTGAAGATTCACCTGTCATCATTAAATAATTGAAATTCTATACATTGACAATTATCTGCTTTCTATAGAGGGAGGTTTCAGTGATGGACCAGATGAAAGGCTGTTGAATACACAAGGGGAACGACGCAGGTATTTGTGTCAATAAAGTGGAAGGAAAATAACACAGCTGATTTATCTTGAGTAGCTCATACAACCTGTCTGTCCCTTCATTGTGCTGCTGATATCTTTTGGCAACCAGCACAGCGGCCAGCGTATGAGCACAGATCGGCTGTGTCATATTCTTTCTTCACTTCATTGATGCAGAGCATGTCATCAAATCTTGCTGTCCTCAGCGCCACCTTTCAGTTCCTCAGTTTGGTGACAGCAAATGTCACTTGGAGAAGAGCACATGGGCTATGACTGGTGGTAGTTTTGGAGAACATCATGTGGAGCTGTGTCACTTTGAGGTCATGTTCTTATTGTTGTTTCGAGTGTGAATGTCACTGTGCTGCTGGGTATTCCTCTTTGCAGGTAAAAAGGTTACCCTGTGTATGGTTGTTGTGAGGGGGAGAGGAGTCCATAGTCTGCAAGTCAGATAATGGGGAATTCAGAGCCTGTGACAATGCCGTGAAGTTATAGGAACTGTTTTAGCCCTCTTGAAAAAACAGGATTTCAGCTGAGGTTTGCTCTCCTGTCAGTTAAAGTTAGTGGAAACATGAAAACTTTGGTTAAGATCTTCCATACAGGTACCATGAGTCCAATAACTTCATCATTTTTGCCCTTAAATTTCTTCATGTCTTCAGCTGCAGCTAGGCCAACGTAAGGTCTTGCTGATTGGGGAGTCCAGAGTTCAGAAGCCAAACCCTGCTTTTTCTGAGTGTACAGAAGCACGTGCAACCGGAGGCAGAGAGGTCACAATCTGGTGAACGTGAGGAGAGCTGACAAATGGGATTTCTAACCAAAGTGACTTTATATTGCATTACAGAAAATGTTGAGCTGTGCAGGCTGGTAGGAGGGAGAGTCCTGCTTCTAATTGTGATTCAACATTATCTTTCACTGATAATAGCCTTTTTGTAATCAAAAAAGGTAAAAATTAAATGCATGTTGCTGTTGGGGTTTTTTTGTGTGTGCGCACCAATGAGCAATACAATCACAATGTAGTTTTAAATTAAATTCTTTTGTTCCTTTTGTTAATTTGGGTTTGATGGTTTTCCCTGGTGCCAGAGCCTAATTTACAGCAGAGAAAATTCCCTTAAATTGATTTTTAAAAATGCTCTCACATACACTACATTAACCTTTTCATTCCCTTATGGTGTGTGTCAAAGAAAAATGATCCCTGTAACTCTGCTTATTGGAGAGACGTGTATGTGGAGTATATTAATTGGTAGAGTTCCCATTTAGCTCTGGACAGATTTTTCACGTGGTAAATGAAATCCTGGCTGTGCTAATGCTTATCTCTCCCCTTAAAAACACTGGTGCCCCAGCCTCATCATTTGCTTTCTCCCACTGCTATGTATCTGGTCACTTCTGAATTGTTTTATTAGTTATGGATGAGTTTTGTCTTGGAGTTTAGATAGGGAGAAAAGGGGCACCAAGGCCCAGGTCCTCAGGATTGTTTCTGTGCCTGACTCCTGGTGAAGCCACAGGGAATTAAGGATCTAAACGCCTCTGAGGACATTGCCCTGTGCATGGTGCAATGTGGTGTTTGCGGCACCACATAAGGTGGCTAGACAAGGTACTTGGTAAGGAAGTCTATACTGGAAGGTTTTTTGCAGCATCACATGAGTTTAGGATGTCTTTAGGTCTTGCAAAGTGAGTGATATGGACCGGGAGATGAAGACAGAGGAGCCAGAGGAGCTTTTTGGGTGTGTTTAGATCAGGAGTTGATCTGAAGCTTCGCTGAGTACTGTAGGGCAATGTGGACATGACTTTCTCTGCCTGGTGGGTGTATTAAAACCTCTTAACTTCAGAAGCCAAACCCTGCTATTTGAGGTAACAACAGATTGATGAGGTGCAGAGAAGAAACTCCCTTCTTGGACACTTGCCTTTTTCCTTCCCATCTCTGGAGCATTTATTCATGGGGTGCAATGAAACTGCCATACACAAGTCATTGTGTCTGCTTGGGTGATTTTTCTCTTTTCAGTCCTACAGTGTGTTTAAATCAATATGACATCCCCACATTTACCTTCAGTTTCAAATACAAAGAGGACCTTTCTAACCCACAGTCTCTCACTTTTGACGTCAGAAGTGAGAGAGTCACAAAATTAAAGGGAGAATTTTGATTACAGAGGAAATTTTACATCTTGAAGTGAGAGAAAAGCGGACAGATAAACCAGCAGCATGATTCAGGAGAAGAGCTGCTTTTGTCAATGCCGTTAAGATGCATGAATTGTGTAGGGAGATTAAAAATGATCAGGATAATGCCGTGGCTTTGCTGCTGGGTAGCAGTGACCCTCGTGAAATAGATCTTCTGTGAGAAAAAAATTGCAGTTTGTGTGTCAGTCAATTTTGCTTTTTTTTTTTTTCTTTTTGACTGGGAATGTGGATGTCTCAGTTCCATTCTGTAATTCATACTTACTGAGTCTCAGGAGTGTATTGAATTAAGGGTATTTCTTTCAAACAAAAAATGAGCAAGAAAACTGTTCTTTTTATACAAGGAGTCACGCTCCTGTGGTGTTGTTCCACAGTTAACACAGCTCAATATGAGAAAGAAAGTTGGTATCTTGCTTTCCCAAGGAAAAATGACTTACTGTTTGTTGGTTGTGTTTACTGCTGCCCAGAAAGTTTTGAAAATGAAAATAAATGACTTTGCAAACCTCTTTGTAATGTGCCACGAGAATCCTAGTAAAAATAGAAATCAATTAAAACAGAGCAAGCATAAGACTCGTAAACCTTTGGAGACCTTGGAGTCACTTTGCCTGCCAGCAGCACTCGGTGCTGAGCCAGCCCGCTGGCTTCTCACGCCAAAGGCCAGAGTACCCTGCGAAGAGCTGTAATTCCTCAAACTGCAGTTTTCCTAAGCCAGAGCTGGGCAAGGGCTAGGGGGAATAAAGACCTCTTTTTTTTTTTTTTTTTTAAACTTCATGTATGCCAAATCAGGGTATCCATGAAGTGGTTTCTGGTTCAAGAAAATCTGAGAAAAGCCTGAGAAAATCCCCTTAGGAGAACTGAGATGTAATACGGGTCTCCCAGCTGTTTTGAGGACAGTCTCGTAGCCTGTGGACTCTTCTGCCTGCCTCTGCATCCGAGCCACACTCACAGAAGTCAGCACAGGTTGCTGCTAGCCAGAAAGAAACAGTTAACATTATAAAAATGGAGAAGACAGCTGTCCTTTTGTTGTTGTGTCCTTTGTTCCTTACTTCTGTGTGAGTTACAGCAAATTATTTTCCTTAAGAGTAAGGACTGCAGAACTGGGGTGGGTTGGGGGCTGTAGCTCAAATTTAGGATTTGGGATTCAGGTGGAGTTCAGGGCTGCGTTTATACAGTGAAGTGACCTGGAGGTGTGCAGGGGACCAAGCATTGCTGATCACTGGCGTGGTTTGTTAGCATGTTCCCAGGTATGGTTTTGGCCCATTACTGCTAGGACTGTCCCAGGAATGCTGCAGCAAAGCCTGAGGTTCAGAGTGGGCCAGGGGCTGCGTTGGGAAAGAGGTTGTGATGCAGTCACGCCGCGCTGCAGCGTGAGAGGGTTTGGCTGTGGTGGGTGAGAGGTGCTCTCTGCCAGTTGCCCTGGGACAGGAGAACAGACTTTGGTTTGCTTTATTGTCTTACAAAACCAGGAATGGAAGATTGAGGAGATGGGAAGAAAGGAAGAGAGACTAAGCAAAAAGATCTTGGCTGTACAGGCTGGAGAGGAGGGGACTTAGCTGGGAGAGAAAAGCCTTTGTTCTGCACCCTGCTTCAAGAACAGCTAATATATTTTCATTTAAAAGCATTGAGTAAAATACAGGCCCACACTTACATGTTGTTTTTCCAGTGCTCAACATTGTTAAAATTTGTATCAGAGAAGAATATTCCTTCTGTAGTTTTCTGTTAAAATCTTGGCTACACACTACGGATGGAAACAGCATTAGAAACCCACACATCAAATATGACTTGATTGTTTTGTCCTTTGATGCTAGAAACAACAGAAAATTAAGATTCTCTTAAAGGTAAAATTACAAGATAATTAGCATCTTAATAGAAATATTGCTACAATAATGAAAGATGCAATTGCATTGTCTTTGAAACATTCATACATCAAACGATTTGTATTTTTCAAAACAGTAAATGATTGGTGCATGAAATAAAACTTGTGTAAAAGATGTATAAAAATAATATGTGAATTTTATCATCTAGAATAACTCTGGAGTTTGCGTTTTACAGAACTTCTCCACTATAGTTTGATTTTAATAGGATACTCAGATGCTTGAGAAATCCAGCACCATAATCTGGTTAATTTATGATATATGGAAAAGATTAAAGGACCCAGGAATGCTACTAAAAATGCTGTTACTGACTCCAATAAGGGTTCTGGCTTGAAACAGGGAGAAACTTTTCACTCGCATGAGATCCTACTGGCTTATTTGAGGGATTTTTTTGTTCCTGCTGGACTCAACTTTTATGTAAAACACACATCACTCGAGTCCCATGGAGGACAGTAATATGTGATTTTTACTGGTTCTTAACTGAATTTGGCGAATGTTTTACTGAGAACGCAAAAGAGATTTTATCATCATATGGTTGTTAGTTTGAACACGTTTCTTTGTTCAATAAGTAAAAACATTCTACTTTGTGTCTCATGAAGGAGCTTCAGGTAATTTTTGTGACTTCTGAAATCCCGTTATTATGGGCTCTGATCAAATGTTCTCTCCCAAAAGAAGCTCTGAGTTGTCATTGCAGCCTCCTCCGCCCTGCAGTGCCATCTCACGTCACGGTCTGTCCGTGTCCCTCACCTCCCCATGTAACTCTGGGACTCGGGGGTCAGTCCTGTCTCTGACCTGGTTTGCCCAACTGCTCCCATGGCTGTGGGACCTTCAGGAGCCATCACCTTGCAGCCCTCACGCCAACCAGGGACCTCATCTGAAATCCCCAATCCACCACCATCCTGTAAGAAGAGATGACAAGAGAAATGTATTTTGAACAAAAAGCAGCTGAGGTATTTCAGATAGTAATGGTAGGTGGTGGTTGGCATGGTAGGTTGTACTGTGGGTACTTCTCTCTTTCTTTCTGTTTTCTTGTTTCCCCATGTGTGCGTGACGCTTTGCTGTGTGTTAATGAGAATTACGTATGTTGATCAACAGAGGAGTGACCCTCCCCTAGCCCCCAGCTTCTTTAGTTCACACATGATTTCATATAATAATTACTGTATTGCAGAAGTGTTTGCAAGTAACCCGGCAAGGTAATTTTTACTTTCTTAGCACGCAGTCCAATTTCTGCATCCTGAGTTTGATGGACACCTCAGGAGAGTGCAAAATGAAACTGATAAACCAGTTTTCTTCCCCCCTGCTGTACACACCATTTTCGTATTCCTCTTCCCACTGTCTCTGCGGTGCGGCGGCCTCAAAACTCGGCTGTCTTCACGGCTCTTTCTCACGTTGTTCCCAAACAAATTATTTAGAAATTAAATTTTGTTCATCTCGTGTTTTCCTTCCTGTATCATTTAGAAACAAATTATTTACAAACTAGATTACAGAAAAAAAATGCCTAGGAGTTCGTAAAATATAATATTAAACAGAATTTCTAATGCTGTCTTTCTGCCCAGGGAGATTAAACACCTCACTACTTCCCTTATCACAAATTCTTCCTTGGTGTTCAGAGTCATAAATTGAATGATATTTTCTTTTTTTCTGAAATACAGTTTCACTAAAAATTGTAATTGCCTTTTTACAAATGTAAGCAGAATGGCATTTTGTTGGAATAAGGGAGAGATGACAAAGCTGAGAGGTGGTTTCACCGAGCTCTCAAATCTTGCAGAGAAGCTTCTTTTCCATGCCTTGAGATCATAATTCTTCAAGAAACAGAGTAGAGAGATGTCATCCTGGCATGCCTTGGCAATATTGCCTTTTGCAGATGCTTTCTGCATGGGTATGAACTGGTTGAAGGCTCGTGTGTGCCTTGTGGCTCAGTTTGCAGGGAGCCAGGCTGTTAGAGCATTATAGTGGAAAAACTGAAGCTAAGCAAGTGCTGTGGCATAGAGGGATCCTGGGATCAGATATATAATCTGTGGCATTTGGGCTTGCCAAGCCTTTGCACGGATTTGATGAACACACAGACTCATATGGAATAAAATCCTCAGCATCAAACCAAGTTTTACTGGTGCCATGGCAGATATTTCACCCTAGGAGATGATTTGGTTCTGTTTTAGTGGATGAATGTGTGCGCTTATATCAAACACTGAAATAAAATCAAAGAAATGCTGTTGATTTTATGGGCTCTGTCACTGTTGGGAATGGATCTTTAATTATGACTTGAATTACAGTAGCAGCTAAGGGCCCCTGTGAGGATTCGCAGTCCCACTGCGCCAGGTGCTATAAAAACATCGAGGTTACAGCAGATGAATGAACCAAACTGATGGTGGGAAAGTGAAGAAGATTAATAAGATGACATTAAATCAAGGCCATCGCAAGTCTTGGCTAAAAGCATCTTTAATCACATATTCCATGTGTTGTGCTCACGTACAGCATTGCCATCTCCTTTCTCCTGGGCATGAGCGGCCATGCCCTTGGCTGGAGCCACGCTTGGTGCAACAGGTCCAGCTGGTGTTCACAGCTTGAATTTTTGTCACCTTGAGAATAGGCTCCTGGCAGGATTTCAGAGTTCGTGTTCCCAACTTCTAATTTGTTTTGGAAATTCCGTGTAGTCACTCTGTCCCTAAGCACTAGATATGATTTGGGAATGCTTCAAGTGGCAGTGCTGCTTACTTATATGTTGTAAGGGGGTAAGACGTTGCAGCGTGGTTACTATACTTGGGTGCAGAAGTCATGTGAGATGACAGTTCAAAATACAGAGATGCTAAATTAATCTTTTAACTCTGCTAGGTCTGGAGGGGATCCAAAACTGTTTCATCATAATGCTCATAAAAATGAAGGGAAGTTATTAAATATCCATTTCTGCAATACAGTACGGCTAGGAATTCCAGATATTACTGTATTTAGATCTTTTTACAATTTTTTTTTTTTTTTTTAATTTAGAAGTAGCACCGGGTTCCATTTGTAGCTGACACAGACTGGCTTTGCTCCAGTGGAGCCAATGATGTGTGTCAGTCAATGCTAGCTGAAGATCTGGTGCCTTCTGCTCTAAAACTGTGGAAGACCCGTCATCTGTTAAAGCTAACAGTTAGGTGTAAGGTGCAGATGGCATTCGTCGTCTCCTCTTGGCTTTGTAACAGAAGCATGTAAGACTGAAAGCTCTATCAAAGCGTAAAACATTCAAGGTTTATTTTTACAAAGGGCTGAGTGTTACGGGTACAGCCTTTTCCCTCTCAAACACTCCATTAATGCCCAACCTCAAAGCATTTGCGTATGTGCACTTTGCAGAAAATCGTGAGAGGAGATGGAGCTACAGGGCCAAAAGGAATGGCATTAGGGCATTCATAAAAGAGCCTCCCAGAAACGCCGGGCAGGATAGCGTGTTGCATTGTGTGCAGAGTAAAAGATTATTCTCACAGTGCTGGGGAGTAGACAGCAAAGATGTTAACTGTTAGTAAGTCGTTGTTCCCTACTAGTAAAAGCATTTATTATCAACAGAAGATGAAGAAAAACATAAAGTAGTGTCTTGTCACTGCAACAGGCAGGATGGTTTCATCCCTATGAATCTTTCTGTTGGGGTTTTGCAGGAAAGCCTCCACACATGCCGTGCCTCATTTGTGAAAACAGATCAGGTTTTTATTCCTCTCACTCTAAAGTGTCACCTTTAGCATCTGAACAACCCAGTTTACTGTAGCCTTAGGCTGCGTCTATCTGCAAACCGATTGCTATTCAGCATCACGCTTCAGCTGGAGCACAGCTCAGGGTGGTCTGCAGCAGCAGAAGGGGAGGGAGGTGAGGGGGGAAGAGAAGGAAAGGAAAGACAATAAAAAAAACCCAAACAAAAGTAACTCAGCTTGACTTCAGAGATGAGAAGGATGCAGTTACATGCTTATTATTGTTTATCCGCATTATGATACTGCCTAAGTTCTTTAGTGATTGAGGTTTCCACTGTGCCAGGCAGGGTACCAAAAATGATTCCTGCCCACGAAGAACCTCCATCCTAAACTTAAGGCAGGAGAGCGGCAGAGGATCCAGACAGGCGGAGGAGTGCGATGAGACTGTAAGGCAGTATCGATCATCAATATAACCAGAGGCCTCAGCAAACCTCCTGCTGTAACCACTGCAATGCATCTAGTTTACTGCCATTATCATTGCAATTAATATTTCTTTTTTGCGACACAAGTTTAATAATCTAACCTTACAGGTTACCTATTCTTTATCTCATTTGTTGTACTGGTTAGCAGTAACAATCTGCAGCACTTTTGTATTATAAATATCTAATTAACAGCAAGTTTATTTTTCTGCTGAACATCACAGGAGTTTTTCCCGGGGACAACAGTGTTCCCATACCTTAATTCCTCAGCAAAGTTTTTTATTCTGAGCCATGTTCTGAAACTGGTGAGCTGACTTGCCAGAGACGTTGCGCTCCCTATGCTATGTCATCAGGCAAAAGTTTTAATTCAGAACAAGGTAGCTGGAGGTGAAGGAAGAATACGTATTCCTTGATTAATTGTGTGTTGACAAGTTAGCTAGAAGAATTTTCATTTACTCTGTGTGTGAGTGTGTAGTATTTCAGGTTATTCAGTTAAAATTTAGAAGCAAATAAAAAAATCCAAGAAGTAGAGCTTGCAAGAACGGCAAGTATGGAAACCACACAAAACCTTACCATAAACCCCATCCTGCCAGCTCTGAATCCAATAAAAGATCTGGCACCTGCTTTTGTTTCATACCATTAATTTCTTGGGTTTTCTGCTGTGGGTTTTGTTTTTGTTTTTTTCTTCATTTTCTCTTCTTTCTGATTTATGCTGGTGTAACTGAGAGGAGAGCTCTGTCTCCTGTCTGCAGCCATCCCCCAGATGAGCCAGTGTCACCTACTTCACTCACGTACAGCACATCTGTCGGGCATGTATATATTCCAGTATAACACACCCAGGTTTTGTTGTTGCGCAAAAGTGGCAATTCCATGTCGAAAAAGACTAAAAGGCCCACCATGACCATTGCTCTATGGATCCTTCAGAGATTTTGGTGCAGGATGTGTAACTTTTATTAAATAATACCGATACTTGACAAGTGATGTCTATATCGTCCTTCTTTCCTTCAGCAATATAGACATGGCTATAAAAAAAAAAAAGAGTTGTGTCTGATGTTTTTTTGTTTTAAGATGCTATTATATTATTGTAACATGGCCACCGTGCTGGCAGACTTTTGGCAGGTTTCAAATAAACATGCCAGAAATAATTTTGTTGACAGCCTGTCGGATTGGAGCACATCCAGCCTTCATCCATAACATGTCAGTACAGTGATTCTTTCACAGGCAGGAAAATATGTCATCACAGATCTGTATTTTAGAGTCTTAAAATACTGTAGATGTCTGGATTTATGGCTTCAAAGTCAACTTCACAGGTGGGTAGCGTTATTTTTCAATCATAAATGAAGATGGAAGTGATAACATTTACAGTTTTTAATATGCAGCATCAATGAAGTGTGCTTATGTTAAAACCTGTGGTAACATCTGTTTTACTTTCCTAATCCAAAAACAATTAAGGTTTTATGTAAGAGAAAGAAGGGGGTGGAAAACAAACAGCAAAGGAAAAAAGGAGAAAAAAACCCCACAGGCTGAAGAGCTTCAGCTTGCTTGCAGAGGTCATGCAGGCGTTGTGTTAGTTCATGAGAAGCAGAGAGCAGGTGACTCCTACTGATGAGTGACTTTGGTATAATGTTTCCTTTTCTGCTGTTTTTAGTAGAATCATTTTGGCAGAGCAGAAATTGTGCATGCTTGGTTTATTTCCATTTGTGTAGTATGCTCAGATTTCAATATTAAAACCGAAGTGGTATCTTTAGGATTAACAGCCGTGGTTCATGAAGGGTATCTGCTTTCAGGCTGGTTTAGATCTCTGTGTTTACATCTGCAAGCTTGGATCTTTCAGGAACGGGCAAATTATAGCTTTGCGCTGCGCGTTGGAAACAAACCCTTTGAGGCGCCACTTCAAGAACATTATTTATGTGCTTGAATCTCTACCTGCCTTCGGCTTAATTAAACACCTTCCTGGCTTCGGTCCCAATCACCAGGGCTTTCCTGGGCAATGTGAACAGGCAACTGATGTCCGCTTGTGAGAACTCCTGTTGTTGAAGGGGTGAGAGTTTGTTGCCAAGGGCATGGGCTGTCGTGGACCGGTGGCGAGGCTGTAATTTCCTGGAAGTAAAAGGTGGTCACAGTGACACAGCAACATCTCTCTGGAATTAACACAGCAACATCTCTCTGGAATTAATGGAAATACAGATAGGAAAGATCTAAGGCGGCAGTGCTATCGTCTATACGGTGCGAAGTCTGTGCAGCAGTTTTACTGTAAGTGATTCTATTGAAAGAGACTTCAAATGACTGCGAACAAAAAAGCTGCTTTCCAAACCTGTGCTGAATAAAGCTGTTTATCTTTCTTTGAGATGTCATTTATCTCTTCTTGCTTTTTATCAGGGGAAATTTCCTGATGGAATTTTGAAAATAAAGTGAAAATATTCTTTTCTGCTTCCTTGCAGTGTATTAAACCCCAAAGTTTTGTTTATGAATAGTTTTCCTTTTTGTGATACACTAGAAATTCCCAGGGGGTTTGTTGTGATTTTGGTCAAATATTGATTGGATGACTGAATATTTAATGGGATTATGACATTGTAATGGATTCAGTAGAAGTATTGATATCCTGAAAGCTTAAGCACGCGTGTGGGTTTCTATCACACTGGGACCCACGGATGGGGAAACCTCACTTAATGCAAGGCTTTATTAAGCTTTTGTACTACATCTGGGGTCGTAGATCTAATTCAAGTCTGTGAACTATTTTTTCGATTTTAAAACTGCTGACCATTTTGGGGGAAGAGGGTTGTTGGATTATTTTCAGGCATGTGACTGCTGCCATCAGCCCTGTAGTGCAGCCTGCGTCTTACCTATGTCCTTCGGATACTTTTAAGACTTGGCTGGGTAGAAGCACTGTGGTTTCTCAGCTGCTTCTCCCCAGTTCTCCTGTCGTCCCTCTAGGTCCCACCGTGCCCTGCTGTGAAAGGAAGACTATTCCTGCCACTTATTAACAAGACCCGGATTCTTTTCCTGGCTTTATTTTTCGACTTGTATGTGACCCTGGGAAAGTCACAGTCTCTCTTTTGAGCCTATTTGCATCACCTGAAAAATGGAGACCGTAACAGTTTCCTAAAAAAGGTGTTAGAAGACTAAATTAATTAACATTTGTATTCGTGCTTAGGGTGAAGATGCTATAAAAATGCAAGTATTTATATTCTTTCTGTTTGCTTGTTGGCAAAATTGCATTTCTCAAGACTCCTGACCTACTTTTCAGATTTTTCTCCAGTAAGAATAATAAACTATAAATTTGTTCCTTCTAATTATTTTTCATTTCAAATAGAAAGCCAAGTGCAAATGAGGGGAAGGCAAGGAGGGGAGGGGCTGCTAACCTCTACCCCTCTTTGCTAGGAGAACCATTGTGTCTTTTCCAGAACTAGAATAAATAATGAAATACAGATACTACCTCAGATGTTTAATGCCTCAAAGATGACTTTCCATTGCCTTTGTAATCCCCAAAGATGAGAGAAGACAGTCTCAACATTCTCTTTTTCTGTGAAGTGGATTCTTGCTATGGGAAAAGTTGAAAAATATTTTCCAGCATTTTCTGAAATCAGAACTGTGAGGTTTGCCTGATGTCCCTGTTCAGGTCAAGCTGCTGTGTACAGGAAAAAGTTACAGCAAGTGAAGTGAACTCTCTGAATTACCTCCGAATTACAGAAGAACTTAGTCTATTATAAAGCATTGTATTTTCCTGAAAAAAAAAAAAAAAAAATAAAGAAGAATCCTTTAAAGAAGTACCAGCATGTTTGTCTTAGACCCACCATCCATCATAATAAAGGAAATGAGGCAAAAATTCTAAATTGGTAAGGTCAACAAGGCGGAGGAGCATTCAGAGTTGTTCTGGCTGTGGGGCCAGATCCCTTGAGTGAACTCAGCCTTCCAGGAAAGAGGAGTGCACTGATATTTCATACAGTTCCTGGGGATGCTGCAATGCGTGCATGAAATCAAATTTAATGCACAGTGCTAAGGGGAATCCAGCAAGAAGCATTAACGGGATAAAGTGTAATAAATATTTAAGATCTTGTGAATGCGAGCACAGCACTTCATAGAAACCTCAGTCTGGAGAGCAGGAGTGCTGTACACATCACAGACAGAACATATGGTACAACCCAGTGAAGTCAAAGCTAATCAGTGAATAGTGATGGAGCTTTTAATCTAAAGTTTTAAGGACATGATTAAATATAATGTGTATGCTAGACATGAAGCCTGTCTTCATGTCCTTAGACCTACCAACCTAGGAATGCATGCCAGGTGGCCTGAAGAGATTTGATGTTTTCTGGGAAGGCAGAAAAGTTCACCATGGGGATAGCCTTATTGATTTTTATCTCCATACATGCCCCTGTGAATTATTTGTCTTCCTGTATTCCTCTCTGGTGTCTTATTATAAAAGTCTTTTGAAAGTTACTGTAAAGATCTTTATTCTCAGACTTAATGAGGTTTGGTAGGAAATAGACTTTTGATAAGTGAGTTTGGGTGAGTGATGCTGTAGGCTGCTGGTGCCCATATGCAAGGAGGTGATGGGGAGTGTGGGTTTCACTACTGAGCATCCTGGGGGTGCACCGCATTTATTCATTGTATGGTATGACTTGGGATGGATTCCATTAGTACCACAATGTATTATAATGGCATGAATGGTATTTGGCTTATGGGCTTCACCCACCATGGTTGCAGGGTGCATGGTGTGGTCCTGTGGAAACAGGTGGCTGTCTGGATTCTGCTGTTTGTTTCCTTGTCTAAGTACCTTTTCTAAATATTCCCTTTCCTTTGATGTTTCTAGGAGCTGGTGGGGAGTAATCCTCCACAAAGAAACTGGAAAGGAATTGCAATTGCCTTACTTGTTATTCTCGTTATCTGCTCCCTGATTGTCACCTCGGTTATACTCCTGACACCAGGTATGTATAACCTTTAATTCACTTCCATTCTGTTTTTCTTCTGTAATTTTATACTTCCAAGGGTAAAGGGATTGCAAACTCACTGCAAAGTCAACATCAAAGGAGTCATCCTTCCTGTTCCTTAACTTGATGTGAGATGAGTTCAGGGCCATTCCTAGGTAGATTGTTTTAGAGTTTTACAATTCAACTCAAAGATCAGGGCTGAAGGTACAAGGGTGAAACTTGGTTGCCTAAACATAGATGGGGAGTGTCGTTTTAGATGTGCCAGGGTATGAGAGACATCTACATAGGGCAGTCAGTTAGGACACAGGAATTCCTGAAGTTCATGCTCACACGGAGCAGCAGCTGCCAGTTTGATGGCATATCCTAGAGCATCTAAAATGGCACCGGGTGCCTATGCTTAGGCAACTAAGTTCCATCCTGTTCAGCTGTACTGGTTTTTAAATCAGACCATAGCACCCCAGCTTTACTAAGGAATTCCAGATGACTATGTGCCAGATAATACTTAACCACAGCAAATAATTAGTAACTTCCCACTAAGGGATTGTCTAAGTTAATCCCCTCACCAAGTTTCAGCAGTTCTGTGCACGTAACCTCTGTAAATTACTTCTCTTACAGTAGCTGCTGAGGTTGTAGGCTTGAATTTTAATGTGATATCATTATGATTATTGATTATTACATATTTATACAGCCCTGTAAATTTCCATGACTACTTACGTAGTAGAAATAATGTGCTTTCACGGCTCTGAAAAGGTTGTGATCTGAATACGAAAAGACAAACTAAAAAGAAATGCGACACAGAAAAGAAAATTCAGTGTCAGAAAGGTTTAGGAGCTACAAAATACAGAAGAAGGCAGAGGGTCCCCTGCAGAGGGACACAGAGGAGAAGAAAAGGAGCTCCTTCTTGGATGAGCGCATGCGAGTGATTCCGGGAGGCAGCAGCACAGAGAGCACAAAGCTGAGGAGGGGAATGGAGGCAAGGGAGAAATTAAACCATAGGAAATGGAAGAGCACAGTCTGAGGAAGGGGAAAGACCAGATGGAAGTTGTGGAGCAGAAATTTCTAGCTCAGAGCATGGGAATTGACATGCAGTTCAGCGGACTTGGGGCACCTTCCCTGACACAATTGTTATCCCACGGTCCTGCTGCGTGGTAGACTGGAGACAGTGATAAATCAGGAAATACAGGACTGCACGGAGTTAATTTGAAAATGAGTGAAACAATCACTGCGTTATCCTTCTGGTTATCTATCGTCATGCCGCGTTTGGTTTATTTCATGCTATCCTGGAGTTTTCAATGTAGATGTTAGTAACATGTGGTCATGCCAGAGTAATTAAGTAATTAAATTAATTAAGGTTAAACTTAATTAAGGATGATTTTTTAAATTACTTCTGCTAGGGTTCCGATTTAACACCTTTGGACAGTGCAGTTCATCTGTGAGATGTTTTGGGGCATGGTCTGTGGACTTTACTCACATCAGGCACCACTTATTTGCAGTGACAAATATCGGCCCTTACCCATTTGGCAGGGAAATGTTACCATCTATTTTATGGAAGTGCAGTCCCAGACTTTTCAAAAATGTACGTTGAAGCCCAGATTCCTAAACCCACACTTGTAGGCTTCAAGAAGCTGTCAGTGGCTCACAATGCATAAATGGGTGCCACTTCCATCAAAAAGCAGGATTCCATATAGGTGGATACATCAGGAGAAGCCTAAACATACCTGTACAGTCCTAAATACAGCTTAAGTCACAAGTCTTTCCTGTTATGTGACCACCTGTAATAAGGATTTATTTATAAGGGTGGTCAGAATGATACCTGGTAAGGACTTACCAGCTCTGGTTTCAATTCTGGGCTCCACGATAGACCTCATTTAGGACTTCTGCTGAACACTTCTCCCGCTTGTCCATAGAGAAAATCACACATAGAATCACTAATGACTGTCATGACTATAGATACTGCAGTGCTATTGTCCAGGTAAGTGCCTAGATAGACAAAGTGTACTGGGCATTGAGACCCTGTAGTTTAATGTTCTCTAACTGAGGAAGACACAAGTAAATATGGGTTATTATCATGACCTTCTATTTGATGGAGTGTGAAGTGGGAATGTGAAATACCCACATTCAGTTATAAATAAAATGTACAGGCATATTTGTGTGTTTATATTTGAACATGCATACACAAAAACACTCTCAGTTTGGGATATGTATGCACACACATGTATAGACATAAACCATACAGTTATTAGTATGTACTTAGCAACAACTCCAAATAGAACCTTTGAGAGAGTCTCTGTGCTTAAAACTTAGAAATATGCAAAGTCATTTTCTATGCTAAAATTTCCATTCTTTTTATTTTTAAAAAAATTATTTTTATTTTATTCCTAATTACTGATTTGCTGTTAAACTGGGTTTGGGTTGTTTTGTTTTTTTTTTTCCCTGCTGGTGTTTCAGAACTGTGTCCTACAGGCAAATACAAAAACTCTGAGCTCAGTACTGCCTCTGTTTTTATTATGGATCGAGACTGCTTCATGGTGAGACTCTGCCAAGGGTAAAATAGATAGCTTAGGTTGCTGCTGTGGCTTGGCAGCAGCTGAGTTTAGTTTTCTCTTGGCCCACTGGCCCTGGAGCTTGTTATGAGGACACTGTGGCAGAGGGTAACAGGAGGCTCATTTCACAGACATTTCCCACCAGCCAGTGCTAAGTGAGACATTGAGACTGGCTTGACAAACATAAAAAGTATTGCGTTGCTAATCCTGACTCGGAATAGCACATCCCAACAAGGTAGGAGTGGGGAAGATGGAGGAGCCTGTCCAAAAGGAGCAGCAGAGTCTGTGTTTACCAGCCATAAAATAGCTCCCTGGAAGAAGAAATGTTTATCCTTTGATAGCCAAGCTGAAAAAATAAGTGATGGGTATTTGAACAGGAGGTGAGGAAGGGACAGGAGGACAGTGAATTTGTAGAAGTAGAAGTGAGTTGAAGAAGTTTTGTGGATGTTCATGGGACAGGGAGCTGCTGCCAACTGTAAGAGTGGCATCAGAAAATAAAGAAAATAAAGAAAAAAAACCCTCTTCAGTGGAAATGTCTTGAGTGGGGTGATGCAGTCTGGCATGGGCAGAGCACAATGCTTAAGAATACTTCAATTTTTTTAAGCCTTCCTTCTGATGATAATGTTGGAGTCCAGCCTGACACTGTCCTGCTAGTACAAATATCCTTTTGAATTTTATCTTTGAATTCCTTATGTGTACCTGTGTATCTTGGCCCTCTCCCTGCCTGGGAAACCATTCTTCTCCAAGTATTTTGCTGTTAGTTTGATGGCCTATTTTGCAGTGCAACACCAAGGCATGCAATGGAGAGTTGCTCTAAACACAGTGTTGAACATCATGCAATGCCTACAGAGAGCAATTTGGGACATATATGGGAAAAAGCACAGTGTGCAGGCTTGTAATCCGTGTTCAGACAAAGAAAAGTTGTTAACTGAACCCATAACTTGCATCATGATGATGGCATTTCCCAATACTGTGGAAGTCGGAGCAGTCTCCTTGGTAGTCTCCTGCAAAACCAAGAGTGAATGGTAGAGTGGGGAATGGGGAAGGTTTGCTTAGCAGAACAGATAGATTCTTTTACAAATCAGCCCAAACCTTTAAAGAAGGTTTTAACTCTGGATTCAGCTTCAGAAAGGCTAAAATCCCTACGGGTTTGTGTTTCTCAGAGGCAGGTCACTCACCCTGCTTTAAGATTAGCTCATAAACCAGGAGCAGCGCTCTTTGCATTCAGCAGACGTTGTAATTGCAGTAGCAGTGCTTTATTGCTAGCTTAACGCTTAGGTCTTATTTTATAAAATCCTAATCAAATTTCAGCATTTCTATGATTTGTGTATCCGTTGGTATTCTAGAACAACAATCTCAAAATGAAGCACTAACTGGCGAAAGCTTGTGTTTAATGACACGGTAGTATACCGCATGCACACAGTTGCCTACGCTGAAAGACTCTGATTTCATGTGTGTGTGAGCCCTGCCATTCCACCCACCTTTGAAAAATGGGAAGCTATTTATACAAACGATAAAAGTGTGGGACTGAGCCTTTCCTAATTGGCAGTTGCTCACTTGTCGCAGCATATGGCACCTGTATGGGTCCTGTCCTAGCAGTCTTGTTTGTGTATTTATATAAAGACATGCAAAAGTTTGTAGATATGCACGTGTGTGCACATGCACACATCTCAAAGCTGAAGAGAGGACCCAATCCTACAGAAATCTTGATTTAAAAAACCTTCTCCATATTCTGTTAGACATTTTGCTTTTGAAAAGGCTGCTTTCTAGTCCCCTCTATTTGGAAATGGAGGCAAACAAGGACTTTTTGCACATCTATTACTGATGTTTAAAGCTTTCTGGAGATATACATCAAGTTTGCTCCTTTCAAATCCGATCTTTAGCTGAAAAGAAGAAAGTACACCCAACTCCATTTTAAATTTTTTACAAAATTCATAGGAAACATTTTTCAGAGATGGTACTGAGGTAGTCATTGCATAGCAGTAATTCACCACATGCTGTCAGCCAGCCAAATGCTTCTCCAAGTAAGCTTTGTATGACTTGTGCTAGTCAGGAAGAGCAAGGAAATACCATGTGATCAGCTGTGCAGGAGTTAAATTTGTTTGTTCACAATTGTTATATATAAATGTTTATTACATGCCATTAAAAACACAGTGGGATTTTACAAAAGGGAGAGAGGCTGCCTGTTTGCCTTGTCTGGACACTGCCTTCCAGGTACAGGGGGTCATCTCTGGTAAAAGGGGCTCAGGTTTGCCCAGGGGAGCTCCTGGTGTGCTGGGTCAGGTCTGCCAAGAGGTGGACATACATGGACATGCATTCACCCATGTGCTTGCCCAGGAGGTGTGTGGGAAAAGCATCTGACATTGACCTGTAGCTGAGCCCCAGGGATGACAGGAGGAAAGGTGGGCACCTGAAGGTGACTGAAACCTTCTGACCCATCAAGCAGCCTGTGAGCATTGCTGGAGTTGAGAGGAAGCTTGAAAGGGAAGTTTGGTACTGCAGAGGCAAAACAGGCAGGGAGGTCAGCTCAGAGCCCTTCTGCCTTCTGTTTTGAGTTTTCTGGGTTTTTGCAGGATCTTTGTTCTGTTTGTGTTCTGGAAAGCAAGGTTTTATCGGTTCAGTGCTGACTTCAAGGGTGAGGTGCAGACAGATGAACCCAACAGGTCTGACCGATGCAGGGTTCCCATCATGCCTTTAACGTTGAATCAAAAATAGAACAGACGTGGTTTTCACTTGGTTCTCTCAGCACGTAACTTTGCTGTTTGGATGGTGGGTTTCTGACATGGCACTCAAATCACAAGTCCTTGTGCCACCGGTACCAGTGCCATGCTGCTGCACTGTCAGGCCCTGACGGCAGCTGCCATCTGGGTCTGCTGGTGGGGGCGACATGAATGTAAAAAAGGTGGTGGCACATGCTGGATCCTCTTCTTTCATAAACCCAGGGAGGCCCTGAGGTCTCTGCAGTGGAATATGGAGACAACTTGTGTCTGCCCCCTGGCTTAGATGCTCTAAGACAAGCTCAGAGACTGCTGCTTAGGAGAGGGTGGACTGCCTGAGATACCACAATTGCGGTTCTTCCTCTGTAAATGTCTCCACTGGGGCCAGAGGAATAGACTAGGCATTCTTAATGATCACTCTGACTTAACTATGTGTTAGATGAGAGGTCAGTAAATCTGTTTTTTTTTTTACGAAAAAAATATTAATTGATTGATTAGTTGTTTGTTTTCTCCCCACCCCTATGGCTGAGATTGATGTTGTCCATGGTTCATTATAGGACCTATGGCAGCTATTATGGCCCACTGAAGGAGACGGTAAGGGACTCTCCACAACACGCTTTAGGGAGGCTCCTGGGTGTGCATGTTTCAGTTGCTACCTCTCCCTCTTCCTGCTGTCCCTTACGAGGAGTTTGAAGTGCTGCGAAGGTGTAGAGGTGGTGCATCCCCCAGACTGGCTGTCTCCAGCCTGCACAGAAAGAGGGAATGAGAAGGGCTTCCCACCCTGCCCCTTCACACCCTGCCCCTTCCCAAATCTCCAGCACAGAGGTTTGCATGTGCCTGTCCTTGTGCCCTCGTGGTGGGGAAAAGAGTGTCCATGTTCCTCATGGTGGCACTTGGGAAGCGGCGCCTGAAACAGCTGTGAGCCCAGGGCTGTATGTGGGCTCCGACCTCCTGCTCTGCACTGCCTGATCTCCCTGGTTATCCAGTGCTGGGACGTTGCACCATGGTGGGAACTAATTGGAACAGTTCCCTGGAGTTCCTCTGACCTATATTTTCCATTTTAATAAATAAAATTATGTAGGAGAACTTGACATAATGCTGTCACATGGAGTGATTTAGCTGAGGACTTGTATTAATATGTCTTGGTATTTGGAAGCCATGTTGAGCAGTGTGATTGAAACCTCAATCAGACTTTTAAAAAGTATGAAAATTGAAGAATATAATTTAATTTAGTAAAAATTATAGTTTATATTGAAACATCTTTTAGTGGACCAAAACATTGTTCATAGGTAATTGCAGCTCAGGAGCTTCAATTCAGGGTAGCAAAGAAGAATATTTTCCTCAAATAAATGGCTTCAGAGAGTCTGTTTCCACTGTTTCTAATCACCAGTGTGTTCGGTGTAACAAGTTCAGCACTAAACAATGTTAAAGATAGCTAAGGCTGCATGATACCAATAGCCCTCAGGCAGGAGGAGAGTGAGGAAAGATGCTGAAGCACATACACTGGCTGTGGAAAAACTCAGAATGTGGCCTCACATGTTCCTTTAAAGAGCAAACGTGTCTAAACTGACTGAAAGGTTTCCATGAAAATATTATCAGCAAAAAATTGAATGTTGGAAACAAGTTATTCATAGAATGTGACTGCTTGTCATAACAAAAAAATTACTGTTGGGAGCAAAAAGAAAAGAAAGAATATGTTAATCAAAATCTGTGGTTTCAGTTTTTCTCTAAAAATTTCAGGTTTGAGAAAATAGAAATCCATTTTCCTATTAACTATGCACCCAGTATAGGGTTCTGTGATGTAATATATACACTCTTCATCTGTAAGGCCCAAGAATCCATTGATTCAACATAACCAATTCAATTGGAGGCCCAGGAGCCTCTGTGTTGTGTTTATGAGCATTGTTACATAGCAGAGAGGTGGTGGTAGAAATGGGAAGGTATCGTTTTGGCACAGGAGAAGATGCTAGCTGTGACAAACTTCAAGGGATTAAATTTGTGCCTTGGTTTCATTTGGTTTAGCTCATGTGTATTTAGTCTTGGCAGCATCCTAGATGAGACAGATTTCCTTTCAACAATAAATATACAGACAAATAATTTCTGTGTTTTCTTCATATTATACTTTGCATCAGAAATCTGTTGGCAATCTCTGACTGAATCATGAGAAACGCAGGGTGGACTGTATGAAGGGCAGCAGAGGAAGACATACAGCGAGTATTTCTTTATGGGGAAAGTGGAGTGCTAGAGTAGAGTTAGGAAGAACGAACTAAACTAAATGAAGGACACTGTTTATTACAAGTTGATCTTACAGTATGTTAAACTGATAGTCTGGTTCTTAAACGTAAAAGCTGTCCAGATTTCCATGTTTGCAAATGACACTGTATATCCTTTCACTAAATAGGAAAATTAATATGGGCCACCTATGCAACACCTAAGGATTTGGAGTTATATTGTATAGATTTTTCAAAAATATTTCTGCAGTCTAGTGTCTGATTCCAATGAAAGATCTTTTGTGAATTCTCAAAGTAGTCTGTATGAGCCCTTATAGGGCTAAATACCTTTCCAACTGTGGTTCTGTATGACAGTTTTTAAGGAAATAAAAATACAAACTATAAAAACTTGGTCACTTTTAATTATTTCTTTAAAATTTAACTAATTATTTCAGGATAGTCTTTGTGTTAAGTAGCTTTAATATTCTTCAGAACAGTCAGCATTATATAGCAGTATGACATCTATAGGTGCGTTTTCATGAGTTTTAAAATCTTTTTTAATCAGGTTATGTCCAAAAATATGTGCTTTGGACCATATCTTTGCCTTTTTGTAGTTGCTGAGTCCAGGCACAAATAACCAGGAGATTTCTGTTTATGAACCACTAGATGGTCCTTGTATAACACTGACAGTGGGAAGGGTCCTTTGTGTGACAGAAAACTTAATGCGAACTGTTTCTGAATGAGATATGACATGTTGCTGTACTATCAGATATCACAGTTGCTGTACTTTCAGATACATTTCAAAGTTGAAGTAATGGCAGTTTTGTTTTCAAATGTTTTACAGTTGAAGATAACAGCTTGTCTCAGAAGAAGAAGATAACAGTGGAAGATCTCTTCAGTGATGATTTCAAAATTCATGACCCAGAGGCTAAATGGATAACCGGTGGGTGAGGCACAAACGTGTTGCAGTGTCTTTGTTTCACTTCCTCGCTCTCTGGGCATCTCTTTTTCATTTCCTTCTTTATTCCTCCTGTTCTTTATTTTGCTCCTGAAATTACAGAATCAAGGAGGGGTTGAGGTTGGAAGGGACTTCAGCAGATCATCTTGTCCAACTCCCTGCTCAAGCAATGACAGCTAGAGATGGTTGCCCAGAACTATGCCCAAAAATTCAATGCTCAAATTCCTGTTCCAGCTTTCATCCTAATAAATATGCAAATACCACTGCTCTGTTATTATAATTTTTTATTTAATGCTCTCCAGTGGGCTCATAGCTGGACATTGAAAACTACAGCCTTTGTCCCAAAGAGCTTCCACCATTCAGCAGGTGATGTAGCACGTGGATGGAAGAAGTGGTTGGAGCACCATGACAGTCATTATTTTACCGTAAACAAAACTTCGGGTTTATATTCCCCCATCGAAACATTTTTTTCCGGCAGAGAGGTGAAGCATTGCTAAGCAACAGGCAAACAGTGGTCCAGCAGCAGCTGGGCTGGTGCTTGCACACAAGCCATGTGCTCTTTTTATCCTCTGCTGCCTTATGTTTTCTAGTCAGGGGAAAACCAAATAATGCTTGAATTAATGCACATAGCATTTGCTGGAGTAGAGCTGTTTTGGGGGATGTAGATTCCAGCTCTCGCTGGAAATTGCTGCACTCTGAACAAGCTTTGGCGAGAATAAAATGATTTGTGGTATGCTGCTCATGTAGGTTCCAGTACAATTCCTATTATCGTTGAAGTTATTAGTTTTTCTTTTGAATTTAATGGGGAACTGGATCGAATCCTTCCTCGTGTTTGGCTTTCCTTGTCTGTTATGCCCATTGGGAACAATTTTAATACCTGTAATGAAAAGAGAGAGTGTTAAAGGGTAGTGCTGGATTAACACGTTCCCCAGCAGCCCTGAGCACAGCTGTCTCCGACTTCTCCCACCAATTCAGCTACAGGGGAAAGCAATTGCAGATGATACGCACCTTCACAAACACACCTGCTGATGGGTAGGAGTTCTTTTTCAGGTTGTACACTCTGGGGCAACGGTGTTCACCATAACCGCTCTCTACCAATAATGATAATGGAACTATTAGCTGCGTTGCAGTTCAGAATTATTTGTCTAGCATCCTTTTTTTTTTAGCACTGATATCCCTAATGGCCCTAAGGAAGAAAAAAGTGTTTTATTGAGACCTTTACTGCTCTTTGCTTTATTTGCTAGAGTACAAGGGAATGATAATGAATGAAATAAACTTTTGCAGGAACAGAGAATGAAGTATTGCCATAGAGGTAGGTATAATATCCCCTCCAATGAGTATAGCTTTACATGGTTGTAAAGTGTATTTTCTACAAAACTGCAGTCTTCTGTGAAAAAACAGTATTTCCCACGCTTTTCCAATTATGATCACATACTGATGCCATATACACTTTTATTAAGATTCCAATCTTGACATGTTTTAAAGTCCATCTCCCTACTCCTGTGTACTCTCACTGACTCCAGCACAACTTAACATCAGTCTTGCCTGATCTGAAATTACTAAAATACTGTTTCTGTAAAGAACAAAGCACAAAGTAGCATTGTGAAAACTAGTATAGGTATTTTAGAAGGATGACTTCTGTTGCTGTGCTACTAATACCACTGATACTGTTTTTAGTATGTCTGGAGAAATTTTATGAAGCCAATAGATATTCTGTAGATTTACCCAAGGGTGAATTCACATTTCAGGGCAAGACTCTAATCTGCAATGTCATTCATCCAAGGACCCAAAGCGATTTACAACATTAATTACTTTTCTGCATTACAGTTGCTTTTCACAGCTTTCTCTAGCTGGCTAAGTGGGGAAATCTTGATTAAGGTCCCTGATAAGCAAGATGAAAGACCAGTAGCCCGATTCACAAGCACACGTTCCTATTGGTCTCTTATTCTCAGTTTTTAAAATGCAGATGAATGACTCTGAAAATGCCAAAGCCAAACTAGTAAAAATTCTTTTTGTAACAAGAGTGCTGGAATGCCTTAGCAGAAATATTGCGTATTTAAAAAATGCATGTTTAAAATTGCATGTCAACTCACAAAATGATGTTTTGTGGGGAATCTGCACAACAACCTAGTTAAAATCCAGGTAGCTGCTGTTGTCTATCCTTCTTCCCCTTCTTCTCCTGTTAATTATATAGCAAAATATCACAGTCATTCAGAGATCTGCAAAATTCAGTCCTCTTGGCTCTTCAAAGCTCTGTTTCCTTCCTTTCCCTCTTCATTATTGCAGAAGATGGGTGTTTGGTAGCCTTGCCTGGGATAAAGCATGTTGCATGTTTAAGGGTATTTGAATCATCTGAGGGATTTGCTTCCAAAATAGTTCAGTCATTAAAATATCTGTGTTCTTTCCTGTAAGGGAGAGGCTGATTCAAAACCTCTGAAGGAGTACGGTCTTTCCTTTAACTTGAATGGAGCAAGTGTTTAAAAAAAAAATTTAAAAAAGAAAAAAAAAGATAAGTATTTCTATTCAGGATGGCACTTAAAAATATGCTGAAAGCTCACTGAAATTGATGGGATGAGCTGATGTTTAAGCATTTTCTTGATTTGCAGTGGGCAAGTGGAAAAATCACGTATTTACGGTCAATCTCTCTGTCATTCCATTGATTTTAAAGGAGCTATGGGGAGAGGGGGGAGAACCAGTCTCAAAGCTGACATAACTACACTTCCAGTTCAAAGATTACAGGTTTTCTCCAAGCTTGCAAACCACAACTTGAGGCTGATTTCTGCATATGTTTGAATCTTTTTATCGGAATTGCATTTAATTTTACTTAAGTGAGAGGTGTGCCAAAGATGGAACTTTGAACCTCTTAGAATTTCTGTGATGCCACCTGCAACTTCAAATTCCATTTTGTATTTTTATCCAGTGGTTCAGGGAGAGGAAAGAATATTTTGTTTAATTATCTGCTGCTTTCAGTGTCTTCTACTGCCCCAGCTATCCCTGTTGGCTCGTTAAGAGTACACTAGAGGGGAGCACTGCATTCATAGACCAGAACTGACTGCTACAGAGTTTGTTTCTAGTTCCACTTCCAGGGGCTGCTATTGCTTACATCTCCCCTTTAGCATAAGTAAGCTGGATTTATTGTGAAGGTTTCACTCTTCAGGACAACTTAGTATATAGTAGAGTAGTATAGTATATATGGTACAGTATAGTAGGTATATAGCAATGTAGTACAGGATATTTGAGATTGTGCTGATGATCAAATGGCATCCCCTTACCCTGCAATCCAAGTGCAAAGAATCCAAAGTGTGTCTCTGTTCCAGCCCCATCCATCCTGTGCCTCCTCCTGTGCTCTTCTGCTCATCACTCATCCATCACACCCTGCGCTGTTCTATTACCATCCTCTATTGTGAACTTCTCTTTACTGTACAACTATAATTATGTTGTCCATATGCTAAGCATGCATATGAGCTCCAATTAGCAGCTCATTTCCTACTGTGTATCTTAAATGTTGTATTTGGGCATTTCCTCGTTTGCATATCCTCCTCAATACCCTGTCAGGGGTGTCCTGTGCCGGCCTTTCGTTAGCCCTCTCATGGATGACAGATGGCCCACTCGTTAGTCTAGTCTCTAACTGCTTAGCAGTTCTGCTCTCAAGCTCCACATTGCTTTGTAATTAGGCTTCACAATTACTTGGCTTTTCCTGTAATTCTTCTCACACAGGATTTTAGTGCAGGTTTCTGAAAATCTCGCTGGGATGTTCCCATAAAGGTGGAGAAAATATGGGATAAAGAAGGGTACCTGCGTTGCGTGCTGAAGAGCAGCTCAGCTGACTGATTCGTCCTGAAAATAATAATTCATAGTCATTGCCTGGACACGGCCTGAGAAGCCGGTTGGGTTGTGAGTGCTGTCTTTGTGGCCCTGTGGAGCCGCAGTGATTCCTCTCAGCTGTGAATCTGACCCCCAGCAGCTCAGGAGCCCTCGTCTTTTTTCATGGGTTGCAGCATTGTGCCCAATGAAAGGTTAGCAGTAGAGACTGAATCGTATACACCACTTGCGGAGACTTACAATCTTCTGTCTTTACACTTAATGACAAATACATTTTGCCCACACAGAAAATACGTTGCTGCTGTTGTAGTTAGAAAGACATAATAGCAGCCTATGATATACTGCCTGTGGTTATGGCAATTGATTGGATGCAACATGCCATCATTGCTTACGTCTTGGAGGATGTTTTTTTCAGCCCTGCTGTTGGCATCTTGCAAGACAGTGTGGATGTAGTGGTGGCTGTTGCCAGGATTTTTCGCTGTATGTTAGTGATTGGAGGCTCTAACTAGGAGTACATCTTCTTTGTGCTCGACACTGGCCAGACACGGCGAGACAGTCCTTGCAGAGAGGTTGTAGCCAAATGAGAGAATAAAGGGTGAAATGAAGATCGCAATATATTCAAGCAGCAAGGAGCACTGAGGCACAGGACACCAAAGGACGCGTTCGGGGTTGTAGGAAGTTGATTTAATAAAACTCTGAAAATCAAGCCCTGCTCTCCGAGGTCCCTGCCCACTTTTTTCACCTGCAACACCAGCAAAACAGTATTTATTCTTGTCCGAAGAGGAATAGTGGGTAAATTAGCAAAAGGCTCTGAATGGCGTTTTCAGAAATGTCTCAGTTATTTGGAAACCTGCCACTCAGTGAGAGCCAGAACCATGGCGTGCCTAGCTCACGTCTCAGAATGGCAGCTAGGCTTTTATCTCGAAAGCCCTTCTGAAAAATGCACTTATAACTAATATCTAAATATAATAGAGTAATTCTTTTGTCTTTAATACTGAAGCACATATGTTTTGTTGCATGTTTCACTAATAACATCATAGGCTCTCTAGGCTCTTTTAAAGTCTAATATTGAATTTAATGACCTAGAACTAATAAGTTTTATTTACCATGCAGAAAAAAAATCGTTGTGTAGTAACTGAGGTAATTTATTTTAGTTTACCTGTTGTAATAATGCTCAGATCAACAATACTTGGATAGCCCAAGTGCCCCCAAGTCTATTCTGTGCAGTGTAAATCCATTGCACTGTATTGATAGAAGCATTGATGCATTTCAAATGATGCAGATGCGTGCGGAGTAAATGAATTATTTATAGTTTGCTTTGCATAGATATTAAGAACTTTGTAAGTGCTAGTATTTTTCATTGTGAACGAGGTTTGTGTTAAGGTGCTGCTTTGACAGCCCTTAAGACTAAAATTCCCCTGCTAGACAGCTCTAACACGGTTAGCTGGAGTGCAGGCTTCTCCAGGCTGCTCATCCACCAGCCAAAAGATTGACCGCTTCCAAGCGACCATCCAAATTGTAAGGCAGCAGGAACCTTTCCTTTGGCAAGGTTGGACTGTTGGCATGAGAGAAAAAATCATCTTTCTGTTTGTCATCAGAGGAAGAAAGTCATCTTCCTGGGGCGGAACAGTTTGCAGTTTTGTTTGTTTGGGATCTGCGTTAGGAAGGAGCTACTTGAACACAGGGGCTGCCAGGTGAGAGCCACACACCCACCCCAGCTCCTCTCTTATGGTCAATGAATGTTAGCTAGGAACCTCTCACAGGTGGTCTTGTTAGTAGAAATCTGGTGAAGACATAAAGAAAATTGGGTTACTCTATTGGGATATTTGCTTCGTTGCCCACCTTGCGAAACAGATTTACTAGTTAATTAATTCCAATGTGTTCTAAATATGTGTTAAAAAGATTTAAGTGAATGGGTTTACTGGTCTTAACGGTTCAAAGAAAACTTGTCCTACTCCCAATTCTAGTGTGCCAAACCTTGTGGTGGCGTCTTTCTGCAACATTTTTGTGAGTGCTCTGGCTTTTCAAATGTTCTTGAAATATTTTCTAAGACACACAGGAAGTTACCTGGAGCACAGCACATTAGTTTGTGGTGTTTAAGGTTTCAGTGAACTTCCCACCCAAATTTCAAAGAGCCCCATAACCCTGACGAGACATAAGCATGACCTTATGCTGAGGTAAATACATAACACTAAAGGAAAATGCTGTGTGCACCAGAGGAAAGTACAGGAGAAGGACTGAAGGAGGCCCTTCTGGTCTAGCACTTTGTGGAAGTGTGTGGCAGTGCTGCTCGCACACCCCCACATGGAGGTTTTGCTGGGGACGGATGGCCCTCAGAAACCCTCTGTTGTGATTCATGAAGGCATGGGTGCTGGTTAAGTAAGCACGTAGTGAGCTTTTAGGAAGCGTTGGTGTCAGTGGAAGAGTCCATGTACTTTAGAGATGGTTGATTGCTGTTCTTAATCTAAATGCCTTCATGAAGTGACCTCCTGTGTTGCCAAAGCAGGCAATGGGCTCATGCTCTGTCAGGATTGTTAAACTAAGAAAGAAGAGAGGAAGATGTTAAACCATTTGAAACATAATTTTGATCTTAGATCCCATCCTGGATCATCTTCTTCTGTGGATCTGTGCTCTGAGAGCGCCAAAGAGAAGTTGCCCCACTCTCTGCCTTTCAGCTGCTGGGCAATTGCTGAAGTTCAGTAGTGACAGTAACCTATTCACTAAAGACAGGAAACATGGCAATTAATGGCTTTTTAACATACTGTAATAGGCCGTGGAGGAGAGCATTTCTGCCGTGTAGCTGTTTTGTTCATTACTGCTAGAGAGAATGAAATGAGAAATCAGTTTGGCTCTTTTAAAAATTACTATAGTCTGCAGGAGCAAGCTGGGGAGGAGCTCCGTACCTTGGCTTCAGCAGCACCTCGGTGCCCAGCGTCTCTGCGGCGCTGGGATGCTGGTGGGGCACACGCGCTGCTGTCCGACTGAGAGAATCATCCGTGTACAGCAGCTTCTGAATTTGGAGGGAGAAATCTACTGGAGAAAGTCCTATTTGTGAAAAATATCACACCTGAGGAAAGCAGAAGTAACGTTGTAATGGTCAAATAGAGGGTTTTGTTTGTGGGTTTTGGGGAGTAGTTAGATGTCTTGAGGAAGTCAAGATTTTCATAAGTGCCTAACCCTATATTTAGGAGCCTACATAGGTAACCTAATTTCTCCAAAGCCTACTGAACTCTAACCATTCCCATGTGTCACCAGCTGCCGTTGAGCATCTGAGTGAAATGTTCTCCTGAGGTACCAAAATAAGTGGCCTCAGATATTCACTGTAGTGGCTTTATCTTTGTTATGTCCCTGCACTGTGCTTGGTTGAGTGAAGAGTCTGGCCCAGGATGGGACCGGTGTCATGAAGATCACCTGGGAGAAATGAGATGAAAGGGAAGGAGTGATGAGAAGGGCAGTGGCAGCGTGGTGCTGCACGGGGAGGACAGGCTGCAGAGTCACTCAGGGGAGAAGCCCAGGCAAGTGGGGAGGTTCCTGGAGGTGTGCAAGGAAGAGCAGGAGCTGGAGCTGTGCAAAGGGTGGAAATGAGCCTGGAAGTCAGTACCATGATGTCACCTAAGAAATGGCTTAATGGCCTAAGATGGAGGGATGGAAAATACATTCAATTGCTTGGGTAATATAATAGGGAACAATTTGCGAATCAAAGATGGCTAGGAGAGGCAGATGTCATCAGACTTCACTTCTTCTTGTCTCGGTGCTACTAACACTCCTGATAACTGCCTAATTCTTTTCCCATTTTTTTGAAAAGAGCGGGAAAAATAGACTCCCCCCTCCCTCCCACCTCCAGGGAACGTGATGGTCACATTCTCACATGTTGGACCAGCAAGGTGGTTTCCTATCCTTTTTATAGCCATTAGAAAAAACAGATTCCCCATTTCCCTTGCAAGCCCAGCTTCACAAAAACTAGTGTTTTTCTCTCAAAGTAACTCAGAAGCGCGGCGGTGCCTCCTGCCACGGCCGTGTCTGCTAGTGAGGAGCGGGTTTGGGGAGTAACTTGAAGCTGTAACGGGTGTGAGAACTCGAACCGCTTGGGCTCCTTTGTGCGTTAAGTTTGTTTGCAGATTTGGGGTCGAAATCCATGGGAATTCGGCAGAAGCCGCCTCTCTGCTCCTCCCCATCGCCATGCTTTGTCGCACCAAGGTGCACAGCGGCGTTTCCCTGGCTCTGTATTGCTGGTGGCTGATACAAAGCTGCTAAATTCAGCGCTGGGTCCTTTTACCCTGCCAGCCGGGCAGACTTACTGCAAGAGCACCCAGTTCACAGAGGGGAAAAAAAAAAGGAATGGAAACGGGAAGGAAACAGCACGCTGCCACGGGGGGCGGCTGCGTCCGTGGGGGACTTTTGAAGATGCAGCTCACATCAGCGGTGCTTCTGCTGCTGGAAGAAAAGAAACGCACGCGGCAGTTCTGCCTACGTGCTTAACAGTTTGAATCCAGTTAAAAAAGGTTCTGGGTTTTTGGTTTTTTTTTCATCTTGTTCAAAGTGGTTTGAAATCAAAACCTGCCACTCTCCGAGCTGAAGGAAAGGCACTGGTTTTACAGAGGTTTAACTGGGAGAGGGATCAGGTGTCTCTCAGTGGGTGTTAGTTAAAAATCCAGGTGAACAACCAGAGGGGCAGTGTGACACTGCTAGACGTGCTTTCCTGGTTGACACCTGCGAAGCGGGTAACGGTGAGCTCCCAGCGGTCCCCAGCCCCTGGGGAAGGGGGAACTGCTGTGACAGAAATTGTCTTTGATAAGCCTTTAAAAGGATGGTCACAACTGCAGCCCAGCTGGCTGAATTTGTACTAAAATAAAGTTGAGTTTTTTTCTTTTGCCTCCTCAGAGGAGTGTAACACAGGAAAGAGGAGGGAGAGAAACAAGAAAAGCCATATTCCTGGGTGATGAAGCAAGCTGGACGCAGCAGTGGGTGGTGGTCTTCTCCCTTGCCCAGGAGGTTGGCAATGTCTCACCATGAGGAGGGTTGCTTTGGGAGGGAGTAAGAAATATATTTAATTTAGATCCAGCACTGCTAAGAAAATGTGGGCAGATTGGTGGGGAATTCAGTTTTGAACTGTAGGAAAGGAAGACCAAGTATGAAGGTTTGCATGAACCTGCTGAAGGTTTTCCTAACAATCAGGCTGGTGTAAGGGTGGAAAAGTTTTGGGAAAGGAGTGTCTAGGAGATAAGCATCTAGGAAAAATCAGAGGGAAGAAACGAGGTGCATAATTGCAGGATATGCTGGGCAAGAAGCACATTTAAAGGAGGTCTGCAAAGGGATGATGGAGAAAGGAGAGCTCTTCAGGGTGTTTGGGCCTCTTGTTAAGCTGATCCCGATTATAACCTACTACTGATACCTTCAATAGAGATTTACAGAAAGGTTTATGTCTTTTGACACAGTTCATCATTGGGTGCTCTCTATTCTGTAGGAGGGAACTTGCTTACTTTAAAAACAAAAACAAAAACAAGGCAATTTTACATTTTTCATACTGCCCTGCCTGACTTTGATTCCTTGTTGAAGTTTTTTACTTGGTGCAAAGCATATTCCCCCACCTCAGTAGCTTTCTCTGAGCTTGCTCCCCTGCTCCTGGATACTTGTTGAACCTGGAGTGCTCACCAAGGATAATTAGAGCAGTATATATTCTTCCACTTGTTCCTTTTAATGAACATTAAATAAATATATGCTGAGATACCATAATTTCATAAATTGGAGATGGGAAAAACAGTATTTCTGGTGATTAAACTTTATATCAGATATTTGTAATTGAAAATTTAGCAGGCAAAGATTTACTTATCTAAGAAAGAAAGTCTCTGGTGAGTTTGGATCTCCTGACTGTGTTAAGCTGTTGAACATATAAGAAGCAGTACTTTTTTTTTCCGTACAAAAATAGTACCAGACGTATATAATTCATTAAAAGAAATTTAGAATGAGATAATTATCACTGATCAAGGGAATATAATTATACTTTAAAATGTAGATATACAAATCTTACATCAGTGAAAATTCAATTAAGAGCAGAAGAGACCAAAGGTTTGCCCAGCCCCAGATCCTGTTTCCATGAGAAGCAATATACATGTGCACAAGAGCGCAGCGAGCTTTTTAGATTAGGGAGTTGCCAGCTCCTCTTGTAGTTTCTGTAGTTAGTAACCCCAAATGTATTTCTCTTCCAAGTCACTTGCCAAGTGTCCTCCAGAGCCTCTTGCATCCGTCGTGTCCTTCATCAAGTAGTTTCACTGCTCTGAGTTCCATGAGGAACTGCTTCCTTTTGCTTACTTGGGAGCTTGCTCCTATTTGCTTTTCTTGATGGCCCTTAGGTCAGTACCTTGGATCATCCTTGTCATTTCTTGAATGTTTTCCCTCTCTAATATATCAATTTAGAAAGGATGGTATGAGAACTACACACAAGGATTACATGGACCTATCGGGATTGGCTTCTTAAATGTGTCCAAATGATTGGAGTTTCATGGCACTTTAAGGCAAGTGCATGCATGTGATATAATTTGTTTCACCCCAAAGAAAAGCCAAAAGATTTTGTGCCATGTTAGAGTTAAAATCTATAGGTCCCAGTACTGAGTTATCCCACACTGAGTGATCACAATACCATAAAATCATGCGATATAGGTCCCCAGCGGGGCTTTCACAGCTTTACGTGAAACCAGTGCTGGGTCTGTATACATGCCCTGTGTTTTAGAACTTATCACTCTGCTGACATCTCTTTCCATTGCCAGTAATGAGGAATAATCTCTGGTAGAAAATGAGGTGATTGTGTAAGTGATCCCAAGACGGAAGTGGTTGTGCACACTGTGAAATAATCCCTGATTATCAGAGTGTAATACCTCTTAAAAGCCACTTCTAGTCTCGTGCTTAGCAGGAAAAGAACTCAAGACAACAAGTGTGAAGAAATGAAAGGAGGAAACCAAAACGTAAGGAAAAGGAGAGTGGGAAACAACTCCCTAAAACATTTGATTGATGGAAGGGAAGAGCTGAACGTGTAACCAGGTTTGGGTATGGCTGGGCAGGGAGTTTGCCTTCACAAAGGTAGCTGCCAGCTGGGTATGATGCCGGACTTTCATTTTGCTACTTGACTTAAAGTCACAGCTTCTGGGGACAGGTGACTTACAAAAATACTTACTTTGATTCAAAAAGAGAATGAAATAAACCTTTTTTTTTTTTTTTTGTTCTCAAAGAGTTTGTTAAAATTATATCTAAATGTCCCTCCAAAGGCTAAACACACTTGGAAAAGAATCCTGTGTTTGATTTCATTCAAAAGGATATATTAAAAAAAATCAAGTTTTTTGAAGCCTTACACCTGATTTGCCAACACTTAAGTTTTTTAATAATTCACAAAATCTGGAAGTCGTCTTCAAAGCTTATTCACTTTCCAGAGAAGGCAGCTGACAATGGCATGGATGGTAAAATCAAACAAAGTCCACTAAAAAGACAGTGGGAAATTTCAAAATCTCAAGCCAAAAATGGGGAAAAAAAAGTTTCAGCTCAAAAGCAATTTCCCCATAAAGGGCAAAATTTTGGATCTACCGGATAAATGATGGGTATTTTGGCATGCATTGGAACTTTTAAAAAATCGACTGTACATTGCAGGAGTGGTAAATCCAGCAGTTCACAGAAACTTTGGCCTCATTGCAGTTACATTCGCTGTGGTCATTTATGCAGAGTAAGTCAGTTCAGGTGCTGCTTGGAAGCGTTGGCCTTGCCGTGCTTGCACTGCAGGAATATTTGAATGTCACGGTACCTTCAGGTGAGTTGGGAAGAGCCAGCAAGACTTGGACAAACATGTAAAATCCACTAATTTTGACTGAACAAAGTGTCCACAATTTTTTCCAATAGTTGAATTTATTTTCACCCTAAGAAAAACTTGTTCTCTGCACAGCAGTCAATTTTCCTGTTTCCTAGTGGACAAGATGAGCCCATACCCCAAACCTGCTCCTGCAGCTGGGGCTGGTTGCTTACCTGGCTGGCAGCGTCAGCAGAGCGGAGCCAGCGGGGGCTGAGCTGGCCCATCCACACCCCAGTGGGGTATCATGCACATACCCTGGGCCATGCGAAGCTGTTTTCGCTGCTGTTTATTACTGCTTCAGTTGATGAACTGTCTCGTTTCACAAGGCTCTCATGGTTTGGGCTGGACTGGCCACTGAAATGAACGACGAGTGCTGTCCCCACCCTCTCCCTTCATCTCCCTTCAGGGAGAGCAGGATGGGACAGAAGCTCATGAGTTTAAAAGAAACTAAACTACTTTTTATGAAATATTAATAATAAAATAATAAAAGAAAATATAATATTATCAAAAAAGAAAATAATGAAATATATACAAAATATACAAAATCAGTATCATGCTCCCAGGATGATGATCATCACCGGCTGGCACTGGCTGGACTCAGTAACGGATGGGAACTGGATTCTGGATCTGGATTCAGGATTGGGATCAAAGGCAGATGAACAGACAGAGTCCTCCTCAGATGTCGGCCATTGAAGAAAGAGCGCTGACCCTTTGATCCCTCAGCTTTTTTACTGAGCATGAGGCAGATAGGATGGAATACCCTGTTGGTCAGTTTTGGGTCACCTGTCCTGTCCACTCCTCCCCGCAGGTGGGACCCCACTGCGCTTTTCTGCTTCTGACCCTCCAACGAGGCCAATAACAAAGTCCTTTGGTGTTAGAGCAATAAACATAAGCAGGAGCATCTCTGCGTACCATTCCTTGGTATAAATTATAAACATCAGGTCTTACCACTCTAGGAGCAGATAGTGTCTGAAAAAATATGCTGTTAATTTCAGAGAGTTAGAGGAGGCTTAACTGAAATATGAAATTACTAAAAAGAAAGTTCTGTTTTATCTCAAGCCAGAACAAAGATGTATTTCTTGGAAGATTTGTGCATAACCAGGACCCTTATTCATAATTTGGAGGTATCTTTTACTTCCTTATTCTCCTTCCCAGTGGGAGTGCAGGCTGTGAACTGTGACGTAAAAAATGTCTGAAAACCTTTTTTTAAAATATCACCAAGACTATCTGTGTACGTATGTATATTTGTTCCATGTGTTCTGTATTTTCCTTCTTCCAGGTTTTAATTTCAGGGGCAGCTTTTGTGAGGGTTTACTATTACCTTCTGCCCTGCAGCATTTAGCTAATACCAAACTCAGTAGCATGCATAAGATCCGTCTTTAAAACAAATTAACCTTTAATGTTTATTCTTTATTTCTTTATTTCACAAAGTAAGATTTTTTTGTAAGTAGAATTATATGCCAATAATTGTAATATTCCTGATTTTTTTTTTTCCTAATGAGCACAGAATGGCTAATATAGCTAAATTATTGAGACAGAATAGTATCTATGAAAAACAGGAGAGGGTTTATTAGAATTCCATATTTCATATTTGCTTTCCTTCTCCTAGGGCAGGAAACTGAGAACATAGAATCAATTTTCTGTTGCAACCAGCTCTTTTAGGGGAAACAATATTGGACTATATTCAGGAGAGAACAATACTGAAAATAGCATGTTTTGATCCAGTTTGAGGGACATTATCACCTTGAGTTTGGGTTACTCCATCGAAAAAAGATAGACTGTAGTGGGAATACACATGGTGCAGAGAAGGACAAATACCGTGACAGAAGCATGGAAATGCACGATAAATAGAAGAATTGCCTTGAGAAACAAAGAACTTATGTCAGGATATTGAAAATAAAGAAAAATATGAAGAAGTCAAGTTCTTTTCATTGAATAAGGGCATTCTTTGGTTTTAACGCCATCTGCTGAAAGTTGTTAACCCATTGAGAACCCACTGAGAAGACATTTTTGGACAAAAGGTTGACCAGGATTCAAGAACGGACCAGTCATTCTTTTGGCGTAACTGTTTTTCATCCATTACACTTAAACCAGGTGTTTGCATCGGCTCTTTTGCTTCAGCACCTGCATCAGCATGTTTGCCCTCTTAGCAGCAAACCACTGCTGGTTCAAGACCATTATCAACGCAGGGCAGTGAGTGATGCACGATGCCCGTTCCTTGGCAGAGAGAGGAATAGGAATAAGAACGGTTGAAATAAGAAATTCAGGAATCATTTCTGGGATTTGGTGTGGGGCTTCCTGCAGGAGCTGGCCCAGTCACTGCAGGGAAACTGATTTGAGATGTTAAGGGAAAGCTATTTACTGAGCTGACACTCATTTTTTCATTCCCTCATCAGTTAGTTTAAAAACAGTGGGATTATATGTATAATTGCAAACTTCTCCTCCCAGTAGCAGTTCCCTTGCAGTTGGGTGTGAGGAGTCTCTGGACCCCTCCAGGTGCTGTTCCTTGCCAGGTCTGCTGCCCAGCGTCGCGTTCAATTATTTATTAATGGTTCTTTGCAAGTGTTGAAAGTGTTTCCATCCACTCTGTAATATGGTGCCCTCTTGTGACCAGTCCAAAACCAGTAATCACACACTGGTAACCTAAATGTGTCAGATGCTGGATTTCATGTCTTATCCACCTTGATTTTCAAAAGCCTGAAGTCAGAGTGCTGGCCACTGCTCTGCCAGACTCCTTTTGCAGTTGGACTTCAGCACAGTCATACTTCGCCAGACACATCTGAAATGAGTGTAGCATAAAAGGGATCGTGAAATATTGCACACAAAGATTATTAAAACTTTATCCAGAGCTGTATACAGAGAAAATTTGCTTGTTACTGTACAAAGATCTCATTCAGTCTGTGCTGAAATTTCAGTACTCTGCCCATTTTACCAACGGAAAGGGAAGAAAAAACAGTTTTAAATGTTGTTTCCATCATGGCCAATAACAAGTGTAGTTTGGTTGGGGGCAAAGAGAAGGAGGCAAGGAAATGCGCAGAGGAACTAAGGAAGCAAGCTGTGGGATCACATTTTAATGAGAATTTATTCGTGGATTCCTTTTTTTCTCTGTGTCAAATGGATTATTACATTTATGTGTTATGCTTTGGGTTATGCGCTCCCCTGTGTGACGCCCAACTAAATGAGGCAGGTAAGACCCGGTCCGTTTGGCAGAGGAGAGAGAGGTCTCCGAGCGATGCTGCACTGACCTGGGGGACAACCAGGGGGTCCTTGGAGCAGGTTTACCTGAAGGGAGCAGGCAAGGTGGGGATGACCAAGCGGGAATGGTAACTTAGGCTCTCTGTGAGCCAGCAACTACTACAGCAAAAACCCTGGAGGTTTTCTGCTCCTGATAAAGTCTGTGTCACTGCCTACTTGGGGCTGCACCACTCACGCCAGCCGCATTGCGGAGCTGGGATGAGCTGATACACACTACCTGTTGTCCGCACTTTGTTTTGCTGTTTAGGCACGTGGTGGGATCATGAAAAAAAAATATGTGGGATGTGGATGAAGGCATCAGGGACCATTTCCTGGGAAATTAGGGTTTTTTTTAGAGTTAAATTGCTTGTGGCCTGTGCTGAATGTGGGAAGTTTCTGGCAGGGAATCAAAGGGATGGGTGTAATTTGGTATCGCCAGCTGTCCGGACGCGGGTAACCTAGGGGTCATCTGCACTTTTCCTGCTATAACGTGTGTAGGGTTTGAAGAGCACATGGCATGAGCACAACTGCACAGGAAAAGAAGATGGCAGAGAATTTTTGAGGAAGATTTCTCAGCTCTGGAATGCGCCAAAGTCAGGTCAGTGTGCTGCAAAGTTCCCACGCTGCCGTCAGTCATTACAGAAAGACAAACTGAGGGCAGCAAGCAACTAGGTGTACGTTTTTACTGTTGTTGTTAGCATTGTGCAGCAGTTTTGTAATCGGGATGATTTGCCCCGGATGGAGTCAAAATAGATTTACTCAGAGGATTTCTCATTCATTTTTTCCCTAATTGTCGTGTCTCTCTTTTTTCCCCTCCGTGTGCTATAAAGGCAGGTAGAAGCAGGGAAGAGGAGTTATTTGAAGTTGAAACGAGTTCTCTGTTTCTCACATGGACTTCAGCTTTTCATGCTTATGCCACTGAGCCCTGATCTGAGCCTACAGGGTTCCCAGATTGGGGCTCTTTGAAGCGGAGTTCAGTCTCACAAATGACAGACAGCAGCAGAATTGTGCCTGGTTTCAGATTTGGGACTGAAATTTCAAAGATGATTTCAGGCTTGGTGCTGAGGTCAATGAGATTAAATAAGATGGTTTTTTGAGTTTGGATCTTGAAAGATTTGGGATTAGACAAAAAAAAAAAAAAAAAAAGAAACAGGCTGGCATTACTGATTTTTATCGTTTTAAGTTTTCCCAAGACTCAGCCTTCTTTGAGCTTTTGACAAGTTGATTTACAAGCCTGCTAGAGATGCATGTTGATATGGGAATTTTGCTGAGCTATAATTGTGTTTTATTTTGCCAGTACTACTGTGAAAGCACTATATCGGTGCACCAAGTGCAACTGCATTGAGGTGATGAGCAATTAAACTACTTGTGCATAATAAAGCACATTCTGTCATGTTGCACTTACCTAAGGTACCAGTGCAGCATTTAGCTAAATTACGGTAAATCACCGTAAAAAGAAGTTTTCCTTTCAGCCTCTCATATGAAAAAAAAAAAAAATAAAATGCTGGAAACAGTAAAGGCATAATGACCCATAATGCCAGAAAGATAAAAATGGGATTTCAGTTGTCTCCTGGAATTAAAGACTGTAGCGATGTTGTTAAAGGCAAGCTGTTCTCTCCTGTTGCTCCCTTGCATCAGCATCACAAAGTCTAACAGGCTCATACTTACTTCTGTGCTGCAGAGAAGCAAAGCTGAAGAAAAAGGAGTTGCTGGTGGAGGGCAGGTGGATTGAAGAGAAAAAGCAGAGGGCTGTGACGAGTTACAAGCACCAAGGTCTATGAGAACCTAAGGACCAGCTCTCACTGAGGGTGTGGTGAATCTGTGGGTATGGAAATGGGGTTTCGTTGCTGTTCACCACTCGTGCTCCGTCCCTCCCTCCTTCTCTGTTATCCCAGAGCCAGCTACTGCAGCACCAGGGGCCAGGAGATGGGAAGCTTTCCCTGGATTTTCTCTCTGGGGAGCAGCTTGATATCAAATCAGGATTGGCTTCTGCTTTGGGGAGGGAATTTCAGATTCTTCTTTTTATGGGTACATGCTAAAAATATCAAATAGCTGCCCTGTACTGTGTCTTAAAAGAACAACAGATAATAGTATTAAATGCATCATCACAACGGTGGTCTTTTCGACCTGAATTTGGAATTGCACCTGTCTGGACACCTGAATAGGCTTCCATCGGGGACTGATTGTGCTTTTATTTTGCATTATGTTCTACATGGCTGAGTTTTACAGCAGTTAGCGAGCGTGCATGATCCTAGCATTTGTTGAACATTTATTCCCTTTGCTTTTCTGAGGAGTAAACCACACCTGCCCCAGGGAGTGCAGGTCCTGGGGGGAGGGCACTCTCCTACATGACTTCAGTTAGGCAGATATTGTCCTACGTGAGTCAATAATCCTGCAGGCCTACTAAATAAGGTACAATTTCCTCGTTCATGAAAGCAAAGTGAAATAAGTATTTCCCTAAGCCTGCCTGTGTTCATCTTTCTCCCTGCTCATATCACGTTCCACGTTCTTCTTCTTGTTTGGTGCTTCTTGTTAATGTTTGCTGGTGTGGTTTTTTTTTTTTCTGAAAGCTTTTATTTCGTCTGTGAATTTACCCAGTTCTGTCATTTTCTTCTCCACTTCCATTGTTTTCCAAAACCTCAGGCTCTCTGTCTCAAAACCAGCCTCTGAAGATAGCAGGCCTGTGCGTGTGCTGCATCTGGCAGGATTAAGGGGGTTTTTAAGGTCTTGATCCCATGCATAGCAGCCCGTTAACCTCAGCTTGTCCTATTTCCTCCCCTGTGTCACTCAGAAAGCACTTTTTTTTTTTTTTTACAGGAGATCCTAAGTCCCTCGCAGTTTACTTTCCATGCGAGATGCTGGCATGAGCCGTGGGGATGGCTGCACTAAGGGCGTACGCCCGGTGCTTTGCCTGGCGCTGCCGGGCTGCTCTGCCCCTCGGGGCTCTGCTGCACCTGGGCTGGCTTGTGGGTGCGAGTGACGATAGTCACAGCGGCCAACACCCCCGACTGCCGAGCCCACAGCCTGCCCGGCTACCCAATTCGGTCGTGACACCGTTCCCACAGAGACATACTGTATTTCAATGTAAACTGGCAGCCTCTCCTGATCCTGCAAACATGGGTAATCACTACAAGCCAGTTGTTTTTTTTTTTCCCCTGCATGCCGCAGGTCTGCTGTGGATAGTCCAGGTTTGCTGTCTCCAGGCAGACCCTTCTCTTTGGCTGTGGCGTGTGTCTCCGGGGGGTGAGGGCTGTGAAATGCCCCAGCCCACCCTAGGAGTCCATCCACTCCTTTCCACACCTCTGATCTCCATCCAGTGTGCTGGGGCTCACATGGCCCTTCAGAAAACTTGTTGGGATGCTGAACAAGCAGAAGAATTATTATTTTCTTTTAGTTTAATTCCACTGCCTCATCCTCCTGTATTTTTCCAGTTGAATACAACTGTTGTGGCCAGTCTGAAAATACCAACTCTGTCTGAAAAAACATCTGTTGCAACCTTCCTGTCCATTATCTTGTTAGATGGTAAGCACTAACCAGTTGTGTCTGATCAATACCTTCCTGGGAGGGCTCCAAGAAACCCTTGGCCAGTTCAGGCACTGCTGTCGCCGTCAGCAAAGAGGGGTTCAGCCTGGCTGAGTGCGGCGTAATGCCCCGCACCACCGCCGGCAAGGCTGCAGGGCTGGTGGAAGGCTCAACCTTCAGATGTCAGACAAAATTCTAAAATCCTGCTTTGGGTCATTAAACACCCCACAACAGCTCTTCTTTTTTGGAAGGGAGAGGGTGATGCTCTTGACTGGTTTCCAGTTGCAGTACTTGGCTTCATCGGGTTGAATAGGATATGGTGTTTTCACTTCTTGTGAAGCTGAGAGGACTCCTTCAGGGTTTCTAACCCCACTCACATCGGATGCAAACTGCCTGCCAGCTGGGACACGCCTGAGGTCAGGTCTAGCAAGGACCTTCCTACAGCAGCAGGGATGAGAAATAACAGCAGAGTGCCCAGTCCTCTCCTGGTGGCCCCGTGACATTGGCTGTGCCAGCGCAGAGCTCCAGCCCAGCGGCACACGTGGCCCAGTGCAATGTGACCTGGGTCCCTAGGGAGGGATGCGGGCTCACTCCCGCGGGGCGTGCTGCCGTCTGCTCTCTTGACACGGCGTAATTTGTTTGCCAGCCTTGCTGGTTATGCTGGTATCTGGAGGCCCATTTATCTGAAATGGTTCAGAACAACTTCAGGACTTAAATTTCCTTTATTCACCAATCTCCCTTAATCTTAGGGATTGAGAACGATAATTCCCCCGATGCTGACTTTCATCAGACTGAGACTCATTCAATTATCTTTCATGTCTGTTGATCTGAAATTACAGGACTTGAGAAGTTGCCTTTTCCTCTAAGTCTGTGGCTCTAAATGACTGGAGTTGTCCTAACAGTCCTGACGCTACTTTCTGCCTTTCAGTAACTGTCACTGCTAACTTGCTGCACGTGAATTTTATAACTTTTTTTGTTTTCCTGCCTTTCATTCATCAGTTGCTAAACTGATAGAAAATTGCAATTTTATTAAAAATATTTTTTTAGAGCTGGATGTAAATTCTTATTCCTTCCCGTATTTCATCACATAGTTCTGCTTTCTGCTGTCCATAATCTCTGACAAATAATGAAAATTCTCCTAAAAAAGCATGTGGGTCCTCCTATTATCTCATAAGCTGGTCTCTGATCTCTGATACTGTGTACTTACTTAGTCACATCAGAGAAGCTGTTACAGCCATAAATTCATGAGCACTGAGGCTGATGCAAATCTGTGTTCTTGGAGCTGGATGTAATTCCTTCCGCTTCTTTGCACCACCGGCATTCAAACTTACTCCTTCTAGAGGTAAAATTGTCCCAGACCTTCTTGTCCGCTGTGATGAGGTATTTAATCTGGTGCCCACTTTGACACATAGCAATGTAAAAAGAAGTGGTGTTGGCTCAGGCAACTGCTCCTCCAGCCCAGCGTTGAGTCTCTAACCATGGCAATAGCTGATGCCATGTTGGACTTCAGCCTGGCCCCTTTTAGTGGTCCGTAATGAGTCAGCCCTGCATTAGGTATGTCAGAGGATATATCCTGCCTATTTCCTTTAATATCTCTCAGTTTATCAGTTGTCCATGAATTTTTGTACTCCCTTGTTTTATATCATGGCAAATGATCCATGCTGTCTTGCTCCCTTGATGGTGTCCAGGATTTTGTTGGCTGTTTAGGCTGCCTCTGCGTATTGAACCGATGATTCAAGGTCCCCAGATGGTACCAGTGATGGCCTCATGATCTTTCTCCCGAGTTTCAGCTGCCACTGCCAGGTTCAGCGTCATGGCAGCACCAGTGGGCAAGTTTCCAGAGACCCTGTGCTTTTTCTGATGGTAAAACCTTGGGAAGGATTGGCCAGGAAAATGCCAAGCCTGCACTGGGGCCGTAGTGCTTAATGCATTATTCTGTTAAGAAAAATCCCAGCATTTTGCCTCGTTTCACGCTAAACAAGAGGCCAGCGGGCAGAGCTGCCAGGCTAAGCAAACCCCCGTGTGTGCTGTTCCTGGCGAGGGCTCAGCAGGTGAGAGGGACATGAGCTCCCTGTCGCTGGGGCTGTTTTCTCTGTGTGCGTATTTTCTGACTGAATTTAAGAAAGATGTGTGCAAAGAAGCTGGGAAGCGCTGACACTGCAAATACGTCATTGGTCTTTGGTTTCCTGATTCCATCCGTTCTGCTTAGCAGGTTTTTAAAAATTTCTGCCGAGGCTCCCCCCTTCCTCTGTGCTGACTTTGTACAGCACCATGGCTGCTCCGTTATTTCTAGCAATCCCTGCTTTTTGTAATCAGTCACTTTTGTAAGCGTGACTACGTATCTGTGTCTACACTCACAGACACATAATATATTCTACCGACCAGACAATTTCCTGGAAGTTGAAGGAGGGGGAGGAGTTGGCGAAGTGAGCTCTGCTGTTGAAGAAATCCATTATATAATGGAGTAAATGGCTTTATGCCTGAAAGTTACAATTTTCAGCATCATTTACACTGAACACCAGCCCCAAAGAAAGGCAGGTATAAAAAATGAGATGCAGTGATGACCTTTATCAGCTGTGGTGACAACTATAAATCAGGCTGCAAATTCTCATCAGCTCGCTGGACAGAATTCATTACAGACAGAGTTTGCTGCATTGCTTTTTGTCTTTGATTGAGGTATGTCCCATTTAAATAAATGCTCTTGCACTGGAACAAATCACACATTTCAAAACAGAAGTCCAAGAATATTATTCGTTGATTCTTTTGAGGACTAAGATAATACGACTCACAGACCGAATAAACCTCACAGTGTTTTGCTTGGAATATAATGCACATCAATTTGTTCTTCTCTTAAGCAGACCAATTTTCTGTTCATTAATTCAGATGCTGTGTTGATGGCTTGTATTGAATATGATAGCAAGATTTACAGCCCTAACAAATCAGCGCTGCTTCAATTATTTTCCCTTTTTCATAGCAGAAGTACATGCAGCAGATTAGCACCTCGTTTTAAACTTGTAACACTTTAACAAATAATGGGAAAGTCTTTCATCTCCTACTTCCAACTATGGAGCAACTTTTATGTAATCATCTTGAAGTTTCACAGTTTATTAAAATGTTATGGCGTTTTTTTGGAGCATAGAGAGCAATAAAAGTTTAGTAGCAATGTCATTACGGGCAGTAATGTAACTTCCATCCGCTCACGCAATGCTCAAGAAACAGCTACCAAATATTAAACAGCCCCACAGACTCATTAGATTAATAAGCTACTTTACCTGTATACTGAACTTTGAGCTCAGTTGCATTGCTAGTTATTTCTGTAATTAGGAAATACCCTGTGAGGCTTCCAATTATCCAAATGCTTTGCTGGCCATGTTTAAGATGTGATTTTTCTGTCTAAAACTCAGTATGTAATTGGAAAACATTCTGTGTTGTTGACATAGGGTGATTATTAATGCAGTAATCTTTTGGAAAATGTCTGATAGTTAGGTAATATTCTGTCTCTCCGTTTAGTTATTCCTGTTATTTCTGGAATACCTGAAAATAAAAATTTGGACTGTATACTTTCCTCATATGAAAAAATGATGCTTCAGCTGTAATGGCCTAAGGACACAAAGGCAAGGTGTGCAGGGAGCATTAACACCTTTTATAGTATCACTTCCTAAATTCCAGAAGCTGGAAGTTAAAATTGTAAACAAATCGGTGCTGGATCAGACCCCAGAGATCGTCTCTTCTGATGTCTGGCCCAGGACAAGGGCAAATGCTTAGGGAAGATTTTAAAAAGTGAGTAAATTTCTCAAGATGATAACTGGGGATATGCTTCTAGTCCCTCGCACTCTCAGGTTTGAGGGCTTTATGAAAAGCGTTCCCCTCAAGACCCATAATCTTTCATGGATTTTTCTTCCATTTTTCTAATTCTTGTTTGGACTTGTATGCAGTCCTGACATCTGCTCTCCTCTGGGACTGTGACTTCCACAGTTTGTTTACTTTCTGCGTGAAGAAATAATCCCTTTTATTTGTGTTGAATCTGTCAGTGGCTGGTGCCATTTAATGCCTCCTAATATTTATTTTGGAAAAGGCAGGGACCAAGCATTCATTATTTATCTTCTCCATGCTGCTTACGACTTTTTTTACTTCTGTCCTCGTTCTGTTCACTCACTTCTTTTTCAGGTTGAAGAATCTTAGTTTGTTCAGTCATAAATCGTATGAAGTAATATTTTAAAGTTCTGAATATAATCAGGCACGCTTATGAAAATACCATGCCCTTGGACAACACTGCAGAACTAATGACAAAATTTTAATACTGTCAAATCCAAACAGGAGCTCTCTTTATTATTCTGGTCTCAAATGCGAGTCTTAATCTAATTCAGATCCTGCATTTTTTATTCAGGACCAAAGGTGTTGATAAAATTTATTGCATAATTAAAAGAAAGAGATGCTTTGAGAACTTTGCCTATGAGTTGGAAGTGCTGCTGCTGTGATTTGGATGCTGGGAAACTTAAGTTGTTAAAATCTTGTTGTATGGAGAGGATCATCGGTACTGCAGCAACAGTTTTGCCTCACAGAATCTGATTCATTCCCAGTCTCAGAAAAGACTTTTCTTCCTACTCTTGCATGTAAAACTGTGATATGTAGGAGATGACTGTTTTTATTGATAGTATTAAGTAGAGTGTAGAAGCTTTCATCTGCACTTTCAGAGCTTTTTACAAAGACGGTTAATTGCTGTGATGATGATTACCAGTTTAGCAATTCAAAAAGACTGAAACATGGATAAGGAAGGAGTGTGCCAGGTCTGTACACCAAAGTTTTGGAAAACCTGTAATTGGTGTGGTATTCAGCAGGTCACCCTGAGACAACGCACACCTGTTTGTGGTTACAATGAGTTGGGTCTGTGCTTTTATGTTTCTGGTAGGATTTAAATTCACCTTTGGCTCATCCCAGGACAATCCCCAGATAATATTTAACCATTCACATGTCCCTAACACTTGTGGATGCGCCATGGTAGCCACCTTGGGGTAGCAACAGTGAGGGTAGCAAGGAGGAATTGTTTCCTCGGCTGAAACTGGAGGCAGAAGTTTGGTGGGATCCATCAGTTCTCGATCTTAGTTGAGCCAGGTTGCAAAAAAACAGTAACCCTATTCCTGTGTTAAGAAAAGCTGCTGAATCTTTTAATGGCGGTGTGCTGGGGACTTATGTTTTATGTTTTATCTGTGGGGCAGTGCATGCAAGCACTGATCAGACTTGAACTTTAGTTTATGACGTCTGACGAGACGGCAACCCTTTATTGCAGTGTTTTTGCATCCTGAACCTTTGACCTGCCACCTAACCCTCATTTGGAATCTCTTTCATATGTCTGTCCCAGCCTTTCTGTCACATAGGTTTTGAGCTCTGAGAGCTGGAGTCTATCTCCCGCCTGTGCAGCAGCTACCAGAGAGGATTCTTGTCCTTGTCGAGATGTCCCGAGTGCTGGAGTAGTCCCAAAGTGCAATAGAAACAAGCTGATTTGTCTTGTTCCATATGAAAATGGCAATTTCTTTGCATGCATCTCCTCCTGGTATAAGTTTGCAGGACAAACGGTGGTGTTGGAAGATCTGCACAGTATTAGGTTCCAGAACCTGCTTTGTTAGAGGGTTATTTGCCTTTAACTTTCAGAGACTTCCGAGGCATCTGGCTTATTAAACTCCTACAGAGACTGAGGATCTTGGAAAGCTTTAAGCATAAGGAATGTTTTTCAACCTTGTTTTTTTCTACACTAATAACATAGCAAGCTGTCTATGTACATTCAAAACAGGTAACCCTCTCGCATTCAGCTTTGGGAAAGTGTGGCAGAATAAACATGTGACAGACACTAACCATATCGTTTGATGACTATCCTGGAAGCTGCTTTAACATCACAGCAATGGCTGCATTAAAATAAATAAATAAATAAATAAATGTCTGTGTTCTTTAGAGGAAAGTTCCCAGCAAAGCTTTTGATTCAACCCCATAATTAGGTTCTCTACGAATAGACAATTTCAGATTTCCTTAATGTTCTTTTCTCTTCCTCCTTGCAGATAATGAATTCATTTATAGAAACCAGAATGGCACAGTGATTCTGAGGAATGTCGAAACTAACAATTCAACAATATTAATAGAAAACAAAAAAATTGTAAGTATGTTCTATAATGAGTAGCAGAATTTCACAGTTCTCTTGCAGTTGGATCAGTAAAGCAGAAAATGACTTGGGTTTCAACTTCATGTATTGTCGAGGAGAAGCAATACACCGGTAATACTATGGGCTACGCAATGACTGATAACATGAAATTGAACTCCAGCTTTTGTTATTATTCTTTAAGCTCAGTTTCTTTCATACTACAGGAAAGTATCATATGGATATTTGAAGCTAGTCTTGCATATCATATATAATTGAAACATGCATAATTCTCCTCTTTGCATGCTTAATAGAAAAGACAATTGATACAATTTACTGTCTGTTGGTAGCATTCTCCACATTCCTCCATGCAAATACTTATTTTTTAATTTGTGGATTTGCTGATTTTTCCTGCCTAATGGTTGAAATGTAATTTCAGTGTTGTTAATGAATAGTGTTGATGAATGGAAATGGTTTGCATATGAGAAAAACCCTTAGAAATTATCAGAAAGAGAAGTTGGTAGGTGGCTATTAAAATGAATGAGAAGAAAATAAATCCACAGCTGATGCAGAGTATCATTTATAATGATGCAAGTGTTTTGTAGCATTGTTTTTTGTAGTAGTGGAAGCCACCATTGTGTCAGAAGTTAGAACATTAAATGTCAGTGTTTTCAAGATTTCCTGTAAGAAGTTAATTTCTGAAGTAAGATACACTTCTGTTTGCTCCAACAATGAGATATGAATCACGTTGTCCTGGTAAAATTGTCACTTATGTGATATTTGCTTAACATTTTGATTAACTTCAGATGGTTTTGTTGTACTGTATCATTGCAAAACTACAAAAGAAGAGGATAGCTAACAGAGACTTACCTTAATGACCCAACATCTGTAGAAAACAGCTTTAGAAACTCAAAAGCTAAAAGTAAATCTACAAGCAAAAGTATAAAACCACATACCAGGTTGACTTTATTTTGCGGTATGAGTATACGACTCATACAAAGCTCAAGTAGTATTAGTTCTTTTTTAATGAGACAAAGAATTTATCACTGAATTATTATTGCAGTATTGGTATAGTATATAGTATTGGTTATACCCAACCTTAAACTTTCCATGCTGCCATTTAACCTTCAACCTTTGCTACATCACATAAGCAATCCTCTTTCACCACAGCGTAACCCCTTTCTTTATAATTCTGCTAATGGTAAAGGAACGGGCTGGCTTCCTTTAATGTCAAGGTCTGTTGAAGTCCAACTGCTTCCATTTGGCCTCTGTTTATTCCCCTGGTATTTAATTTTTGCCATTTGGAAGAAAAGCACAGTGTTACAAGATAATCCCACTTTTTTGTGCCATGGCCTCCCTACTGCCTGTTCTACCCTTGCTCCTCTGCCCCCTTGGTAAATAAATTTGCAGAACATCGCCTCCACATTAATCCAAAAAGTCCAAATACAAAATCAGTCATTACACCTCATCCAGGCACGTTGTCTTTGTCCTCCTTCCTTCCTAGGCCTGGGTCAGAAAAACTTTTCCTACCTTGGCATGTTCTCCTTTCTCTACGTTATTAATGTAACAGTAAATAAATTCTGTCTTCATGCTGACACTGCTGTCTCTCATGGTCCCCTGGCACCCCCCATCCTGATGCACGCTGGCCCATCAACCCATTAGGTTGCCCAGAGAGGTGGTAGATGCCCCATCCCTGGAAACATTCGTGGTCAAGTTGGACAGGGCTCTGAGCAACCTGATCTAGCTGAAGATGTCCCTGCTTATTGCAGGGGGGTTGGACTAGATGGCCTTTAAAGGACCATTCCAACCCAATCCATTCTATGATGCTGTGATCTGTCCCCTCCACCTGTGGCTGTCCCCTGGGTTCCCCACGCACTACCACCAGCTTTGCTGGCCTTGGGGAGGACTCTCCCAGGGGAATGCTGTGCATTTTCCTGCAGCCCAAATTCCCCCTTCCAGTTTGGGCCTCAGGGATCTCTCAAGGACTTACATCTAATTTGTTAGGTGAGAGAGGATGAGATTTAAAAGGTAATGGATGAGCGGCGTGTTAGTGGCACCTCTCTTAGACCTTGGTGCTCCAGCGATGTATTATATTGAAACACACTGGAAAGGTGAAGGGATGTCTGCACTGTATAAATGATAAGTGGAGCAGGGAAATGGTAATTCCTGACGATTCTGAGATATTGTGGCATCTCTTCTTGTTAGTAAGACTTACAGCACAGGTTTTCGCAGAACCTAGGTCAGGGTGCACCTGGAAAGCTGTATCACTGCAGCATCCCAAAGACTTTTTTAACTGGGGAAAATAGGATAGTTTTCCTCAGTGTTGTCTTAATTGAGACAGGTAGTCATGTCTCTTTATAATACTTTGTTCCAGCAGGTATTCACTGTTTGTTATCTCCAGCACTTTGGCCAGTGATTGCAGGGAATGAATAAATTCACATTTATCAGGGTTTTCTACTACATGCTGCCCACAGCTGCCCCACCAGCCACTGAGCAGTAGGTTTGTAAGGAAAATACGTTTTTTTTTGAGATAGCTGCCTGGTCTGAGTCACAATGCAGTTACGCTTTCTCTTACGGGAGCATATGTTTGCCCACATAACATTTCTGTTTTTTTAAAAGACATGTGGTGTATTATTTTTTAAGAAACAGTCTGGCAGTACTCTTCATCATTAGAAACATGGTCATAGCGATTAGTTCTAGATGATATTGATTTGAAAACTGAAAAATATTTATTTCAATTTCTGATTTATTTTCTAGGTGTCCTTAAAGGCTATTCGATATGAAGTGTCACCTGACCGGGAATATGCACTTTTTGCTTTTAATGTTGAACCAGTAAGTAAAAAGATTTGATTTCAAAATACAAAGCCAGTGGTGAGCTTCCCCACCCCACCCCCCCAACTTCTGTGCCAGTAAGATGTTATTTTAAGTTAATTACTTCCTAAGAAACAAAGAAAGAAACCCCCACTTAGATACTCTGAAAGCATGTCATACTGCCATCTAGTAGAGGAGAAAGGTATAAATTACACCGTAGAGGAAACATTGTCATTGCCAAGATTTTATAGTCTTTGGGAGGGGGATTGTAAGGACGTGTCTTTGCTCCAAGGATTTCTATTCCTCTTCTGTGTAATTTTTTTTTTCATGGTGCATTTTTCAGTCACACTATAAATTTCTTCCCAAGAACAAAAAGCAACTGTCAGTGTCTCCCACAACTGAAATAATACATTAATTATGGTGTCACCATTCCCAGTGCTGCAGTTAGGGTTGAGCTATCACTTTCATTATAAATCCTTTTTCTTCAGAGGATTAGGTATAAATCATGTGTAAGAAATCACTGTTGGGTTACTACTAAGTTTTAGATTAGGGTGAATTTTCTACCAAACTTCAAAAGAAAAGAGTGTAATGAGTCATTTTTAAATGATGACTAAAGAACCAGACACACGGGAAGCATTTTTTAGGCATGAATAATATTTATGTTCTTTTTAAATTCTGCTGGTATAAAACCTGAAATGTTTGAACGATAGCTATGCCGTACTACTTGGATAAACTATTAGCCCCATACATTTTGTTTCCATAATCTAGAATTGCACCAATTCCTCAAAATGAAAATAATTCGTTCACCAGCAACTGTAATTCTTCTTCTGTAAAATAAAACTAGTTTCAGCTGCTAACCAAAGGCAATTTGATGGTCCTTTAGGTAGCAGAGGTTGTGACTCTGTTGCTCATCTGATTTCTCTGCTGTCATCTTTGGAGTTATTCCTGACTCACAGTGGTATAAAAGTCAGGAGAACCATGCCTGGTGTTAGAAAAAGTTCAAATAAAACTGTATCAGAAACTTTAGGGGTAATTCATAAAGACTTTTTGCTGGGAAATCATTGTTGGTGCAACTTCACTTACCTGAAGCTTAGCAGGGTTCTGGACAGAGATGGATGGGGAAGTGTTAAGTTAAATCTAAATATGGGGAAGACAGCCTAATGGTCACTGAGCAAGCAAAGCCTTCGCCTGAAAGCCCCCCTGCTTTGTGTGCCAGAGGTGATTTGTAAAATTCAGTTCTTTTAGTGGAGATTGGCTTTTGGCTGTGGAAGCCCTGTGCTGACACTGCTCAGATGCATTGTGCAGGCTGGAAGAGCCCAGAGTAGAGAGGGCTTCCTCAGTTCCTCTGAGAACGAGAGAAAAAATGCCTATAACAAGAAAAATTATAACGAGAGAAAAAATTTCATTCCTAAAAAGCAGTAGTTAGAAAATCCCTTTTTATTCTCAACCTTTACCTATCAAAAAGGGCTGCACATTCAGAATATCTGCAAGAAGCAGTTACAAAGGCTTTTGCAGCCCAGCCTGTGCTTTCTGCCTGCAGAGCTTGGTGCAGGCAACGGAGGAAGAGGAGGATGAGGATGGAAAGGAATGGGCTGGACACGATTCCTCCATATCCTCCTCTCCACATTTCAGTGCTTGCAGGTCTGTGGCTTTGTGACGCAGGGATAACATGGGGTTCATGGTGCTTGAGATGCCTGGCTGGAGAAGACAGAGCAGCACACAGCCAGGTGCTCCCTTCCTCACACCACCTCTTCTTGCAGAAAGGAAAACCCGAGGTGGCAAGCTGGAAACATGACCTTTGGGAAGATTTGGGGGTTGGACTAGATGACCTTTAAAGGTCCTTTCCAACCCAAGCTATTCTATGATTTCAGTATGTGACTAGACATACGTTCGGTGTAAAAGAGCATTGCAAATTGTTCAAGTATTCATATATGAGATTAAGATAGCAGGAGTCTTCTGAAATAGTCTTCTGAAACAAAACTAAAACCCCTCCTTTTTCCTTTAGGATCCATGCTCATTAAGGATACAAAGATTATTTTTTTAAGAAGCATACTAATAGAGGGGTAGTAAGATTCACTCTTGGATATTGCATCCTTAAGCCATGACGAGTGGCTCTTTGTTTATTAGAGTTGCAATAACTGTTGAATTACTTATTCAGCTTTCTTCTCACTTGGTGTGCGGACTGTGGCTACAAATAATTGCACATTAGTTAGGTTTTCACATTTTCTGCATTTCAGACTGTATTCTTGGACAAAATTCAAATTACGCTGTTTTCTGCAACACAAGAAATTGATTAGCAAAGCCTTGGGCAGTTGTCCTTGTTGCAAAGTCAAAAGGAAATTTCAGGAGATGTATTGGCAAAGGACATTTGTTTTAAGTTTAATTCTACAAATACATTCAAGAGAAACCTCTTGAAACTAATGTACATCACATATACATCACATGAATTAATAATTTATCTGAATTCTAATGTGAATGGGTTCATCTTCTAATTCAGACTAGGAATAAAAATCAAAATAGAAAAGCATAGTGTGTCACCATAATGAAGTGAAATATTTTAAAGAAAAATGCTACAAAGTCATTTCCTGCCAGTAATAGCTTTCTTCTAAGGTTTTTCTATTTATTTACACAGAAGCATCTCTGCTCAGTGTTGGGTCTGGGTAACGGCACTGACACCTGCATTGGAATGACACAGCCCTGAACTGGCAGACACCTATTTTGCAAAGATATTGAGGCAACTAATGTGTGTTTTCCTGTTGTATCACTTCATCATCTTAAAGGATGATGAATTAAAGTGTGTTCCTTAAAATACATTTCTCCCGGGAAGCTTGGCAGGCGGTTATGAGACTGGCGTGGGTACATTGTGGCTAGTCGGGCTGTCAGATTTCATTCTAAATGCTTTTTTGCAGCACTTATATTTACAGAAGTTTAATCTTTCAGGCAGCAATATTCTGGGTAAGCCTTGTGCTAATAGGGAACTTTTCTAACCTTGAACACAGAAGATTTGTTCTTTTTCTGGAAAGGTCACAGGGAAGGCGCCAGGCTTCCTTGTCTTTAAAATACTCTTGCAATTTTTCTGTTGTTTGTTTATTTTTTTTGTTTCTTTATAGTAGAGCAAGGTCGAACCTGAGGCTGAAAGCACAGGGTAAAGTTTTGGGAAAGCATTGGGGAATAAACACACCCATAGAGAAACTTTGATTTCAAATCATCCTTCCCCAAAACAAGTGTGTGGAGCTCTGGCTACAGAATTTGGTAACCCCAAAACACATAGCCAAATGGGGGCTCAGCCACAGCATCTCAGCAGAAAGGGTGCAGAGGGTCAGGGCTGTCCCTGATGGTGTCAGGTCAAAGCCACTCTTGCCCAGTGCGTGGCTCCACCAGCGTTGCTGGACTAGCTCCATGCTCCCTGCACGCCTCATGGGGAGACACAGAGGTCTCTGGTGTTTGGGCTGGAATCACATTTGTGGGCCTCTGTGGTCTCCAAAAGAGTTTTCCTCAGTAGCCAAGCGACGAACCACCTCTTAAATACAGTAGCATGTCTGCGACTGGGGGAGTGATGGGGTAAGAACAATGACGAGTAACCAAACCCCACGGGCTTGTGTAGATTTCTGTGGCTGTCAGAGTTACCCAGTGGAGTATGTGTCACGGCGATAAAAGAAATAGAGGAAAGTAAATGAGAAGAAAAGTGGTTTTCTTGAGTGACACGGTGAGACATTAAATAGAGAATATTTAATTGCCTTTATTATGAATAGCTGTCGTTGTAATGCAAGAGAGGAAATAAAGTGGCCGAGATTCTTCTTAAAGCTATTTGTTCTTCATTTCCAATTTACCAGTCCATTACTGTGTTTGAGCTAGTTAAGAGCAATTACAGACAGGAAATCCTGGCTGATTAATACGGACCAAACTGCTAAGTCTTCTGAACAGCAATTAGGGCTTAGAGACTTTTATGGCTGACACAACAGCAGCTATTTCCTATTTTGCAGTTAAAAGAATGCATTTTTATAATGCTGAAAGCTGCAAAGAATTAATCATCATTATAATTAGAGCAGGCCCTTTTTTTTTTTTTTTTTCAGTAGTTTATGTGGTGAGTGTTTCTTTTGACCCTGCCTGTTGCCATAGATGTCATGGGACTGGTGGGACCAGAGAGACCTCAGAAAGACCCAGTCCAAACCCTTGACTTTGAACGAAGTAAAAAAGCGTTATTTATAGAAAGTAGCACATTATTATTGTTGTTGTTACTATTTTTTAACTGTTTGTCCAAGTCTGGTTGTTATGTGGAATGAGCAGGTTTTGTGCTTATGGCTCCAATTATAACCTCATACTGCTTTAATTAGTTGTGTAAAAATTAGAAGAATATAACGCTTGTTATTTCCAAAACACTAATGGGTATAAATATTAATGAATTCTCACAACATCCTTTTGAGTTAGGTGAGAACTATTATTATGATAAATATGCCTCTGAAAATTAGACACTATCATAACTACCATCAGTAATACTGCTAATATTGCAGCTATGGTATTTATTACTTAACTGAAATGGATTTACCAGTGCTAGAAATAGCTTTGCATAAATCTGTTTTCTTTCTGCGGCAATAAATATATTTCAAATTTACCTTTTTCATTCCCACCCAATGTTGTTTTCAGGAACAATGAAAATGTATAGTGGTAAGAGAGTAAATTGAGGAGAGTTAGAAAATTTGTACCATAAAATAATGCTACCTGGTTTAGTGATTTGTTTAATTTTTGGTGTTTGTTGTAAACCAGTAGAATCTTTGAATGGAGCATTTTGAGGGCAAAAGTTTATGTTTACAGTTTTCCTATCTTTTTTTTTTCATATGAATGCAGTTTTGAATCTTTGTTGCTCATAAACCAAAAGGACTCCTTCTCTATTGTAGACCAGCATAATGTAAGGGTAGTGTTGACTATTATCAAAGGTTAGCGGCTAAAGCTATTTTCCCAGCATTTGCAAGCCTGAAGCACTGTAACTTTGTTTACTTATGAGAATTAGTTACCCATTATTGAAATAAATAACTGTAGTTTCACTTCCTATATAAAAAGAAGAAAAATATAAGTCCTAATAATGTAAAGTTTATATTAACTTAAATGTTTTTTCTGTTATTGCATCTATGCATGTGTGTGTCTTCAAGCAAAACATTTTCTCTTTTGTCGATTCACTGGAGGACTGTAGTCGTTCAGTGCTTCTGTAATGAGCAGAAGTCAAGTTATTAATGAATTAATGGAACCATATAGACCAGCCTCTCATAACATCTCATGATTTGATAAATCTTGGGTCTTTTTCATGAAAACAACATCTTCAGTTGCTTCCCATAGAAGAGTACTAATAGAGAGTACTAATGCCATTCAGCTAATATCTAATATTTCAGTTAAATGCTCGCAACTTCTGAAAATGGCACCACTTTTACGACTGTGCCCCTGTGGGGTTTTAGCAAGGTGATTCTGTGGTGCCAGGGCTGAAAGTAGGGGCCTTCTTTTCTCTCCTTCTTCTTACATATTCTTATGTCCTGTTTTCAGTCATATTATTTCAACAGCCAAGATCAGTAGAGTAAATATCCTTGTTTAACAATGTGCTTTTTATCCCATTTGTAGTGATAAGAACAGAAGTGCTCCAGCTACATTTACATAACAAAAGCTAAGGCTTGTGTGTCCAGAAGTATTGTATTAACAAGAAAGTACAGAGAACATCAGGGAGGTTAATTTTCTGGGTGATAGTTTACTTTGGATTTGAAGCTGAAGCAGCAGCTATTATTTGACAAAATTTAAAGGCAATAAATGATTTTTAAAGGAGAGTGTTGTGGGGTTGTTTGTTTTTTTTTTAATTATGAATCTGATCTACTTAAAACACCCTTTGTGAAAGGCTGCCTATCTTCTCTAATCTCAAAACCACCGTGAATAAATTCCCTAATCTGTGGTTTTCAATGCAGGATGAACAGCAACACGATAGACAAAAGAGGATATCCGAAGGTTGATTCAAAAACGTTTCTACACTTCTGTTTGCTTCTCTGCCAGACTTGGAGGTGTGCAGCTCATCCAGGGCACCAGCACTTCGCGGTCACCTTGCATTAAATAAGCCAAAGCTGCTAATAAAGAAAGTCTGAGCAACTGGGAGATTTTTCCTACCGATGAATCTCAGCTCAGGCAGAAGTAGCAATATCTCTGTCAGACATACTGACATGCCGAGTTTTTCTGTCGCGTGTTGGTATCAGTAATTGGTTCAGCCTAATTAATATTTGATATCTGCAGTGGCACAGAGAGAGAGGGAAGTTTGCCACACAACTCTAGAGGGATTTATGGGTTTTCAAAACTCTATTACAGCGTTGCGCAAACACTGTCTTCTCAGGTGTCCTCAGTTGTGCCTTTGACAGCAGAGCCCTTTCGATCACAGTATTTTTTCTGCTGCACATGCTTACACAATTAAAAATTCTTGCTATGGGAAGGTGGATACCCATTTTAATTGAGTAAACATGTTATCAGGTGGTGAGAATATTTGTTCTTGCTGCTCAGCAGTCATTGCTCAGTCCAATTTCTGTCACGTTGTGTGTTTAGAATAGAAAATTTTGGATGCAGGCACAGGACAGTGGAGCAATAATTGGTTGCAAGTTTAATCTGAGACTTCCCTTTTGAAGGAGAAACTACAGAAACTAATTTCATATTGGTAACTTTCAGGACCAATTTTGGACTAAGACATGGGAAGAAAAGAGGTCAAACCTATTCTTTGTTTTATTTGTTTTGGAGGAGCTTAGTGGTTCATTTCAAATCCCTACAAAGCTCCAGCAGAAAATGTGTTCCTTTATGTAGCCTTATTCTTTGCTCTTAGCAGCAATCCTTCTGCTTTGGCACAGCCCAGAAAAATTTCCAGCTTAAACAAAAAGGTAGAGTGGGGTTAGGTACTCGAATACATTGAGTGACATACATGAACTGCAGGGACATTTTGGTAGTTAAGTTCCTTGTGCCATGGGACAAGGGGTTCCTAGTTAAAATTAAGGGTCTGGCACTGTAACTCTGGGTAGAAGCAGCAAAAAAATGTGTAGTGAAATGACATATCCCAAGTCTGCATCCTTTTTCTTTATTTTCCATTCTTAACAAAGGGGAAAAGGTAGGCACTGAATCTCAGCAAAGAGGAATGGATGGGTGGAGCCTTCCTGTGTGTATTGTCCATGGAAAAAGCTGTTTGCATGCGTTAAATGCAAGGAATGGGTGCTCACCCCAGCATTACTCCCTCAGCAGGTGCTGTAGGAGTGGGAACATCTCAATGTTGAAGGAACTGGTGGGGACCCTGCATTGATCGTGGGTAGACACCACGGTTGCTTGTGGCCTTCAGCTCTTTCCGGGAGCAAACAATAAAACCACACTGGGATCCCCTTTCTTTAGCTCTGTTACTCCCCGTTATTGGGGGATGTTTTCAGCAAGAAGTTGGTGCTTATGAAATGGTGATCTAGATGCATAAACCACGATAGGATGTGTTTGCCCGAGCTGAGAGGCAAAGCTTTGTCCAGCAGGTCTTCCTGCTGTCCTCAGTCCCCATATTCCAGTTTTGCCAGTGCATGCTCCCCCTATAGCGATGGTTTCAGTAAAACTGCACCAAATCTCAATTTCTTACTGAGTCTCCATTCCAGGGACTGTTGTTTAGTTTGATTATTGCAACAAAATACTAACTGCGTGAAATGGAGAGCATTAAAAACTGAGTATGCTGACTTCAGCTGCTGTGCCACCTCTGAGCTTTAACTATTTTCTATTAAAAACAAAGGATTAAACTCTTGCTGTTCTTCTAATAACGTAGATAAATGGAGTTAGGACTAAGCTTTAAGCCTCCTGATTTGAGCTGGGAGGCTTCAATACAAATCACACAGACACGACTGAGTGCAAAATAATATTTCAGACTAAGTTGGACAGCTTTGCTCATGTAGCAGAGGCCAACAAACTGTATCCTACTTTTATGCACAGGCACAGATATACATCAGTAAACTGAAAAGCAAACCCACAGTTCCAGGGAAGACGAGAGTAATATCAAAAGTCAGAAATAATTAGCCTGTCATGCAAGAGTACATAGGTATATTATGTATCAGTATCAGCTATCAGCAGTCTTCCTCTGTAAATATTTTCTATAGCAAATGAGATTTTCATCAAACAGAGAAGGGAAAATAAAAAGACTCAAGGCAAAACACCATGATGCAAAAATAACCAGTTTTTCTTTGCTTGGATAAGATTAGATTTTTCATTCTGCTTCCTTTTCTGAGTGTATAGATGATCTAACTTGAACAGACAGACTGGTAGAGATTAATGTTCTAACAAAATTTACAAAACATCTTAAAAATAACCCACACTTTATTTTTGAATAAAACATAGGTAAGGTAATTGTACAAGGTCTCCTAGATAGTCAAAACCAGATAGATAGCAGTAAAATAATTGCAATTTTTTTTTTGCACTCCTATGGGAATCCATCTTAGTGAAACACAGGGGAACATTCTGTGCTTTAACAGGAATGAAATAACTGTAGCTGTATAAAAATTATTGAGAAAAAATTAGAACTTATTAAAGAACTAGGTTCCTTGAAACATGCAGAGGCTTCAGAATTACATTAGAGGCAAGTTCCTGGTTTTAGCATAATTTTGCTTCCTGAGTTTTTAGGGACAACAAAAATCCCATTTTGTGCTGGATTCTCAAAAGTGTAGATAGTTATTTTTAAATGTTAAGGAAAGAATTATATTAGGAATAAGATGCAAAATGGGGAAGCAACAGGGATTTAAAAGGCATTAGAAAGCAAAATCAGAAAGAATTTAATTCTGGTGTCGATGCAGAAACATAGGAAGCAGTCCCAGCCTGCAGGACTTTCTAATCTAATTCTTCTGATTTCCAGTCTCTTTTATTTATTTATTTTTAATCACTGAAACAGGAAAAAAATATATTTAGTGCCCTCTTCTGGAAAACCAGGTCTTACTGTGCAGAGCACCCCAATGAAATTCTGTACTCAGAAATGCAAATCTTCTGGTGAAAATATTCTCCTCTTTAGCTGAGCTACATCCCTAAATCCAAAGGGTGTGCGTCCGTATGTTTACCCTGAACAAGTGCCCTTTATCTCTTTAACTGCCTGCAGAACTCTGTTTTTATCAGGGCTATGTTAAAACCAATAATTAACATTTCTCCTTGGGCAGCTAATGACCCAGATTTGAAAACAGAATCTTCTATTCTTTCCTCAAAAAAAAGCTCTTTCTTGAAAAGGGAAACAAATCATAGGGCTTTAGTCATGTTTTTAAAAACACAAGTCCTCAGATTTTTATGTGCAAGAGTGGAAGAGTATCCGTACAGCGGTGCTGTTGATGGGGGTGCTGTGAAGGGTTGTGCAGCAGGCAAGGAACAGGGGATGCTCTGTTTGCTCTCCCCCCACTTTCTGAAGAGATGCCCGTCATCACCACAGTCCATTTACCCCTTGGAAGATGTCCACAGCATCACAAGGATGACAGAAAAAAGCTCCACTATCTCATATGTGATTTTAGTTTATTTTTCCTTATGTCAAAAAATAGGAATTTCACCTCCAGTGAATTAGATCCACGTGTACATCGAGATACAGCTCAGAGTCTTCTGATCTCATATGGAACTAGAAAATGAATCTTTCACTGAACAGAGAGAGCATTTTTGGACTCAGGTCCCTGGCATATATCTGAATACTTTCATTCTCCTTTCACGTCCACTTCAGTGCTCTTAAACTTCTGCTCTCTAATGCTTTTTGAAGGTCTCATCCTTCTTGTCTTGGATTCCTTTCTTTGAGTCTTCTAAGAGTGCCCTGAGCCTATGAACATCATCTCAATGACAGTGGTAACTTCTTTGTATTATTCGCCCTCTCAACTCTATAGTAGAAAAAGCAATTTTGGTATGCTAAGAGTAAATTTTAGTAGAAAGAACATATGCTGTGGGTTTGTAATTGCTAATTTCTGCCGCTAAAGTGAATTATTTAAAAGTGAATAAATTAATTAGATATACTAAGCATTCAGCCCATTTTCATGGCTTAGTTCTCACGTAATTGCTACAAAGCTGCACCATTCGGACTGTAAACTTCACAGAAGAGAGGTTTTTAGAATCTTTCCACATCCAGTCTGCCCAGCTCAAGAAATGTTTCTTTTAAAGAGGGCATTATCTGATGTTTCATTAAAAGCATTGATTATTAAGCATTGATTTCTCACGCTGCCCTTCAGCCCTCAGACTTGTAACTCCAAAGTCAACGAAGGTGAGCGTCAGTCAAGGGAATATAGATGTGAACAACGTAAACTCCCCATCTGCATCAGCTGCCCTGGGCTGCCTTCATAATCAGCGTGCTCCAGGGTGTAAATCTGAGGCTAAAATAGACACCGAAGACCGGTCAGAGGAATCCTACCCCTAACAGGCTTTTGGCACCATTGTCTGGGAAGAGGGTGTTGCTACATGCGGTTGTAGGTGCAAAAAGGGTAAATGCTTGTAAAGAATGACTGGAGAGGTCATGGGCAGGGACATCCCTCAAGGTAGACAGCTGCAAAGAGCGTGGCTCCAAGCTGCAAACTGCAAGAGCCTGGGGAAGTATTTTGGAGAAGGATAACTATAAATAAGCTAACTCTGATTTTCATTCTGGATTGGCTTTGAACTACTGTCCGAGCCAGGAGAGCAAACTGGATGGGCTTTGAGTCTGACCCAATACAGATATTATTATTATGTATTATCATGTGTATGATATTACAAGAGAATCACAATTGTGTGTTTTGTGTGTTTGTGTGGATTGGAAGGTTTTCTGTGTTTCCTAGGTTTGGTATAATTGTTGTCTCCTTCTAAAACTTTTATTTGGCCTTTGGCTACTTTTGTACTCCTATCCTTATTACATAATAAAGCAAAGTTGTTTGTTTATCTGTAACTTCTTTTCTTAGATACATTGTTTGATATGTTAGAATCGCAACATTAACTTTGTACTTGATAATTCAATTCTGATTTCCAAGTTTCTGAACCGGACTGTGAAACAGGCAAGTGCAGTGCTTGGAGAATTTCCATCCAGTCTTACACTATGGCTGCTGCAGAGTGGGAGGGGAACCTGGGAGTTCATACCATGTGATGTGAATACTGATAAAAGTTTAAAAACAAGATCAAAAACAAAACAAGCTCGTTATTCATAACCCCCACTCGTAATTCCTAATAACTTGATCGCAGATGCCTCCCAATAACCTGAGCAACAACAAGCGCACAAGGGATGGTGCAAAAATCCTACTGAGTGTTTTGTAGCTGCCGTTTTATTTACCAGTAAAAAATGGAGCAGTCGTCCTTTAAGCCAGTGCCTGCAAGTGCTTGCTGGTGCTGCTGGTGCCAGTGGAGCGCTGTGAGGGACAGGTGGCTCGGGAGCAAAAGGAGGCTTTTGTAATTGCTTGGCAGGGCAGAGCTGTATTTGAGTGCAGCAGCAGTTGGCAGATTGGATTAACGTTCTCCTAGGGGCGAGATCTGGCACACGAGCTGTGTGTTAATACCTGTAGCCTAAGTTGATTCTGGAGCTGCGTTTGTAACAAAAAGAGCATCCACTTTACCTCCACTATGTCACCAAGTCGTAAATCCTAAAGTCGGCTTTGAAAATCCCTTTCGGCATCGTCACCATATAAGGCTCTCAAAAGTGTAATTTGGAAACAAATCTTTTAATAAAGAATTATTATCATGAAACAACTGAGATGATAGATAATCAGTTTGTGGAACATGAAGTAACAGCATTATCTTACAACACTGCAGTCCATCTATTACTGTAGTGGATGTTGCCATCACACTTTATTTATGGTTATTTTGCAAACTAGAAATGACACTATTTGTGAAGGAGTAACTCCTGGGCTTAGCTGGTTCAGAGGCCTTTGGTTTGGTAGCTGGGAAATCATCTTCTAATCCCATCACTCCCCTTGTATGTTTGTGAGAGAGATTTACATATTAACTGTGTGCGTTGTCTGCAGTGCACGACCCTATTACAATCGGCTTGAGCTTGAGTTATGAACGCTTCTAAAATGCAAGTCCCTGTGGCATGAACGTGCTGTCCATTCCTGATGTCACCTTGATGTGAGATTGTTGCCGCTCCAAGGAGGCCTCTCCGGTGTGGCTGACAGGGCATTCACAGCACTGCGGGACTGGAGAGCTGTTCTGGTCATCCTTTATGCAGAGGGAGAAGCTTGTAGAGTTCTTTCAGGCTTGTATTGCAATGATTTAATTTTCAGTCTTAGAGACTGAATTGTTAAAAGATTTGAAAAACAGAGACATGCAAAGACTATTCCTGATGATCCACTGCCACTTGGGTCTTTTTAGTCTGGAGAAAAGACAACTGAGGGGGGATCTTATCAATACTTATAAATACTTAAAGGGAGGGTGCCAGGTAGATGAGAACATTCTTTTTTCAGTGGTGCCCAGTGATAGAACAAGAGGTAATGGGCACAAACGTGAACATAGGAAGTTCCTTCTTAACATGGGGAGGAACTTCTTTACCTTGTGCGTGGCAGAGCACTGGCACAGGCTGCCCAGAGAAGTTGTGGAGTCTCCCACTCTGGAGACATTCAAAACCCGCCTGGACGCTGTCCTGTGCAACTGCTGTAGGTGACCCTGCCCTGGCAGGGGGGTTGGACTAGATGATCTCCAGAGGTCCCTTCCAACCCTGACCATTCTGACATTCTGTGTTCTTCTGCTCTCCATCCCTTGTACATTGACATTCTGTGTTCTTCTGCTCTCCATCCCTTGTACATAGCAATTTATTCTCTTCTTCCAAATCAATTGCTAAAACTTCTTCCTGGTTCTGGAGATACCCACTTGCTGATCCTTGATTGCCTACGACATTGGGTAGTAGTGGAGCAGCTCCTTATTCACACTGGTGTGGCTGAGATGAGACACTGACCCATTGGGTCTCTCAAGACATTGATCACTTAGTGTTAGCTGAGTTGTTTCACCCAGACACAGGTATGCTGCTGGGGCTGGATCCTCCCCTTTCCAAAAAAATGGTTTCTTCCCTTCACTCAGCTGTCATACCTGCATTCCCCAGGTATAGATCTTGCTCCTTTCGCCCATATATGAATTAAACAGAAGGTAGTTCCTCTAGAACAGAGACATTTGCCAGATGCTCTTTCTGTCAGTTGATCAAAAGACCCCCACCTTCTTATCACCTTTCCCACTCAAATGTGTTCCCCCTGTCTCTGCTCCTCCCTGAGCTCCCCAGACCTCCCTGCAGTGTGTCTCTGTGTGCACTTTCTGTGGTTGTGACCACGTTACACATGTGGCTGATCAGCTGAATACGGTGCAGTGGGTAAGAGCATCCTAAATCAGGTGTTTGATGACAGCTGTGGGTTGTTTGGCTGCCAGCTGAACCAATGCACAGGCAATGCTCATTGGTAGCATTTCATTGTGGTTTTCCTAATTTATTAGAGGCACAAAGAGAAAGGGGCTGTGGTCCTTGGAGGGCTGTAGAAACAGGTTGGCACATGGCATGAGGCTGTATTAGAGGTAAATTATTTGGGAAGTGATAAAGTATAAATGGATAATTCAATGTAGATCCAAAAGAGAATTTGCTGTCTCAGAAGAAAACAAAATAGGTCAGTATCACAATGAATTTGAAAGGAGAGATTGTGGAAAAGATCTCAAGTTATGTGGCTTTATTGATTTGTTTAGTTCTTGCAAGCAATCGAGCTTCACTGGGTGCAGGGTACCAAATACCAGTATGGACTTTGGTGTGGTGTTGTGTTGTTTGGTTTTTTTTTTGTTTTTTTTTTATTACAGTGACACAAAAGGAAAAGATAATGTGTTTTTTTAGAGAATCTAATTCCAGGCTGGTTACTATGGACTGCCTATTAGCAATAGTATGGTGGTAATACTCTGCTAAAATAGTTGGGCTGGGTAGAGTGCTGGTGACCAGTCTGTCTCTATTAATAGAAAAACATGAAAAGACCATTACCTAACTGCCCACAAACCATGCCTCAGGCAGAGGTAACCCCTTGTGCTCTAATTCACAAGTACATGGGAGAATGAAAGATCAGAAATGGAACAAATCATTACCCAGAGGTTGGTGGTCAGTTATGGGAATGGGTTTTTCATCCCTTTGGAGGGCCGTTTCAACACCTAATGGGAAACAAAGGATTTCTTCTCAACAGAACAGAAGGGTTCAAGTTATTCAGCAGTTTTCAGGTTGTACAGCCCCCACAAAACCAAAGGTATCAAAGAATTTTGATCAAGGCAAATTATGGGGACTCATTAAGTGAAAATTTAGTCTTTGTTGTTAACTTTCTTTAAAAATACAGAAAATTCTGCAAACAGGTACAGTGACCTGCTTTAATTCTCCACAGAAAACCATAAAGAAGTATGGCAGTGAGGTATTTTTATTCAGACAATTATCCTTTTCTCTACTGGAAGATTTATACGAATGACATAGTTACTCTGTAAAGATAACATGGTATTTGCTTGTTGGTGACTGACCAACAGAAGAATCAATGTGATAGTGTGGTTGTGACTGTGGGTCATCCTCTACTCTACACAGTACATGCATGTAGTAGAAGGAAACACAGCCTCTGGCTAATGTTTGCTTGTGATTTTCCTTCTGAACCCGTTTTTCCCTCCCATTCTTGCCACTATTAGGTAACAGGCTACCAAATACGTGAGCTGTTTGCCAATGCAGAGCAGCAGCCTTCCTGCATTCTGCTTTATTCTCTTTTCCCTCTTAATTTGTCAACTTCAGAGCCTGGTTAAATATCACAGATATTAAAGGCCAAATGGCAAATCATCTTTTACCTGCATATTTTGCATCACAGCGTGAGTTACTGTTTAAGGGTGCCAGGACCATTTTGAAAGGTGGAGTATGTAATTATGTCAAATGTTTAGGATTATTCAATCGGTTTGACATTCATATGTTCGTTTGGGGATTTGTCTGCTCATAGCAGAAGTAGGAAAATGGGCTATATAATCTACTTCCAGCGAATGTCTTTTTAGAGAGTCTTTGTGAGAAACCCTTTTAATGGATCTGGCAGTTCCTGTTCCACTGGCCACTTGTGCTGTACTTTTACTGTCTTACTATAGGGTATGAAAGGGAATAGATTATAAAGATAATTCGGGTCTGTTAAGAATCCTGAGGGAATCTATTATTTGGAGATATACTTTATTGTTACAGAATAAAAAGTGGGGTTTTTTTACCCAGATAACTACTGAGTGCTTTATGATTAATTACATTAAAATATATTCTTGTTATTTTCAGACTTTAGCCAACTGTTGTACAGTTTTATTTCTGATGATTACTTAGAGCATTCATTTTTATTTGGGGGTACCGGGATGCCTTTTGAGATTAAATGTGTGATTCCTAAAAAAGAAGACAGACATTAAATACTAGAAATTTGGTATTAAGCCTTGCAAACTGCTTAATAACACAGCTTCACTTCTACTCTGCCCTGTAGCTGTTCCCTTTCAAACTCTGTTTTATGAGATTTATTTTCAATGTTCTAGATAATTCTTTAAAGTAAATAACATTGCTGCATGAAGGACCAGGTGGCTCTACGGAGTCATTTAGAAAACAGATGAAAGGATGTATTATTCCTGTATTTATCAATTAAGCAATAATCATGAGATCATGGCAGCCAGTCCACCTGGGTTTAATCTCTGATCTCTTTAATATGCTGCATGGTAAGACCCTAAATTATCTGTTTTGATAGAACAGCCTGTTGGAAGATGAGAGGATTGGGCTGGTTTGGGGAGTTGTCTTCTAAGGGCCTTTTCCCCCCTTCTTTGCTTGTAAACCTCCTTGAAAGAAAGTCTGCACGTGCCTCTTGTTTGTATTGATTCAGCATCTTGTCATATGAGCATAAAAGAAAGCCTTTCGATAAATGCTGATTACTGCTGCTGCTAGCATGGTATCAGCCCACAAAGTATGTCAGAAACTGGCACAGGAGATCAAAGTGTAAACTAAACTATTGCTTTTTTTTTTTTCTGACGCTAGTAATAAATCCTAAGTGGGTAGTGTCATCTTTCGTACCAGCCCAAATATGCTGAAAACACATTTCACAATTTCCTTCTGAAAATTCCCTAATTTCCATCTAAAACCTTTTCCTAATCCTTTTGAGTTGCACGGGCAGTGCCAAATTGACAATAATGGTGACAATGTCAAACTTTTAACAAGAAGTTAATGAAGGTGAAGGCCCTGCACGTCCAGCTTGTGTCTGTGTGACAAACCAGGTGAGATGTAGGGAGGTAGCCAGGACCCTGCCTGTCTTTTTGCACTTATGTCAAGTATTTGTGCAGTTGCTTTGGGCAAGAACAAAAGCTATGGATTCTGATTTAAAGCATATGAATAGTCACAACAAATAAATGTGTCCAAATCCATCCTATTCTTAAATAACATATTTTCTATTTAAGTAAGTTCTGCTGGACTAGGACCTGTATCCTTGGAGATGAAGCAAGTGCTTTCAAGGAGATGTTACTCGACCATTTGTACCATACTTCGCTCTGCAGTGATGCAGCACAGAAATTGCTTCTTCCAGTTTGTTTCTGTAGCTTGCAGGGACCACAACTTGCTTGTTATCTTGGAATTTGGTAGTGGGGAAGAGGCAGATGCTCTTCTCTGCTGCTGTATGTGCTGCAGTGTTTCTATCTCCGCTGTCATCTGGTCAGGTCCAGGTTCCTTTTGTTGATTACATAAAATGAGGTCAGTGGCTTCACAACAAAGTGTTGTCATATATAATTAGTCCTGTATTTTTCTGAATTTTAGAGAGATAATTGCCTTTCCAAGACTTAAGTGGAAACAGATAGATCCGTCTCTTAGACCCTTTATGATTTCAGTGTAAACATGCACATGTTGCAGAGCATAATGTAGACTGAAAGTAAGCAAGATCTGTGCTGTGACCTGGGATGAGAAGCCCAGTGGGAGAATGCTTCTGGCACAGTGGTTTCAGTATAATGACTTTTACAGCACTCATTGGTCCCAGCTGGCATGGGAGCTTTTGTGACCCGATTTTGGTAATACCTAGAACCCTTCAGAGCGGTCTCAAACCTGTTCTAACTTATGTTGATGGGATAGCTTGGCACACAGGGCCTACAGAGCAAAACGGTTGCCAAAAAATCTGTTACCTTCAAATATGCCTCTCTGCTGAGAGGACCTGTGTGCTTCTGGGATCCAGCCAAAACTCGGGGCTAAGAACACCAAATCAGTGCAAGGTCTTTTACCACACCCCTTGGATAGATAAGGGGAACACAGAGAGTTAATACTGCTATTTTTGTTGGCTAAGCCTCAGAAACAGAGAAGTTAAATAAAATAAATACTAACTTTTAAGCACTGTTCAGTGTCTGAGGCTTGGCTTTGGATTTCAGAAGAATGCTCACCTCTCTCTTACTCTTTTCCCTGGTGCGAGGCTTTCCATCTGGTAAGTGAATAGCATAATTCTGCTTGACCTCAGCAGAAATTTTAGTGAAGATATTAAGCAGACATCATCATCCTCTCAAAAAGTTAAAATCATTTCGTTTGGTTTGCACATTTAAGAGGAAAGCAGCCATTGCATTTCTCAGAAAGACATTAAGTGATGTTTCTCTTGGATTCCTTTGTGCTTAGGAGGGTTGCTTGCAGTGTGCTTCCTAAACATGTTTGAAATAGTAGGGATGAGAAGGACTTCTGAGCTACATGCACTCTTGTCCTTAAGAACTAAAATAATAATAAATGTCTGATCCTGAAATCTTTGCTCATACAAGTAGTTGTTGTTTACATAAGCAAACCTACTGATTTTAAGGATTTATTTGAGAAAGGATTGCTGCTGTGAATGAACTCTGCCAGTGGCAAGCATTTGAAGGCTACATGCTACAGGCACAGCAGATGTGAGATACTTTAGTCTGGCCAAACACCCAAGAGGATGACAAATGGTGTTCAGAAAAGAAAGGAGTTCTTTAAGACTTCTGCAATTTTTGTTTTCCCCACTCCTCAACTCTTTTGGCACAGAACATCTTTTACCTCAGTCTACATGAATGGCTCTAAGGCAGCTCTAAACTCTCTGGCATGGCTGCGGGGACTCTACCACAAGCAGCAACATCAGCAGATGTCCTGCTCAAAACTTCCCTGGCTGTCTCTTTTCCCTCCAGCCTGCTATGTTTCTCTGTTTTCCCCTGAAGGCCTCTGTTCCTTTTGGGCTCTGGCTTCTTCCTCTGCCTCTGACAGCTGACAACACAGCGTTTACCTTGAACACCAGTCCTTGCCTCAGATCCCATTTTATATGTCTGCATCATTTTCCGCATCCTACTGCCAGGATATCTGAAGACAAAAGTTGCTCAGTATTTAATGGCAATGTATTATTTGGTTGTTCAGCTCTGTAGACAAATTTAGTCTCCCAGTGCACTTTCTTTAAGGAACTTTGGCAGTTTTAGAACTTCATGAACGCTGGAATAAAGTCTAGGGCCACATGCCTCAGCCAGGTCTCCAATATCTACGCTATAAGATTCAAGAGCTCTTTGGTATGCTTGGATGTAGATTAGATAATGGTAATTTATTTGACATCATCTGAAACAGGTGGATCTGAAAATAACACCTGTACTAAAATAAATGTTAGCTTGCAGTGAATTCACTTGTGTTATTAGACGTTCTCTGATACCAGTGCACCAGAGACTCACCTTGCTGGAGGAGCCTTTGTGTATCTGAATGCCTAAAAGGAGATATGATTTTGGGATGTAAGCTCATCATGTCCTTGTAATGCAGGGAGCGAATTTCACAGGGGAAGAAGGGAACTGCATCAATCTGTCATCAATCTCTGCATTTCATTGGTAGAAATCCAGTGCTTTCATCTCTTACTCTGGTGGTAGCTTAATTTCAGGGGGTTCATGCAGTAGCGTAAGGATTTAGTCTTTGAATTCAAATTATGGCAGAGAAGTTTATTTTAATATCTACAGGATGGTGTGCCTTGTGTTGATCAGCCTCTCTACTGAGCCCCCAAAAGATGTGAGCTTGTTATAGAGGCTGCTATGCAGGCTTGCCCTCGAGAGTGGCGGGTAGTAAGTCATGCTTATTTGTCTGTAATGCCATCGGTGTGCTTGGGATGGCCACTGCTGAGGCTGGCAGCACCACCCAGGACATCTCATGGTTTCTTGGAATACGTAAAAAAAAAAAAAAAAAAAAAAAAAAAAATGGGAAAAACACAATATTGCGTAAATAATTGTGCAAAACCAGAGTTATGTAGAGAAAAAGATTTTGATCAGACAAACTTGACTGGTGAAGCAAGTATTCAAGAAGTTCCTCCTTTGTCCTGTGGGAGGGGAGGCTTTATGAGAGCTACTGGAGAGCAAGTGGCTTAAAGATTTAAGTAGAAGTCACATGAAATAATTGTTAGGGGACTTATTTATTTATTCAGTATACATTTATATATTTAGTATATATTTAACATACAGTAACAGGACAGAATTGCAAAAGTGAGTGCATGTATAAACGTGTATAAAATCAATCATATTAGACCTTTCACACTAGTGCCCTGACTCTTGTGTTGCTCATCATTGCTCACCTTGGGCAACCACAGATCCCTGTTAAGGATTGCATTGTCAGTAGCGGCAAAACTATCCTCCAACTCTTGAATCGCTGACCTTGACTCTGGTGTTATTATTTACTACTTAGAAAATACGTAATAAACTCTCCCTTCTGAGATGACCTGCCAAGCAAACTGACCAGCTCCTCCCCAAGGCCCAAAGAGTGCAAATTGATATGAAGATGTAACGTAGCAGGTCAAACAAATGTGAGGTCAGCTTTATGCCCTAAGTCAATAAGGTTTGATTCGCTGGCTGACAGGGTTCTTACAACCCACTCTAAGATCACCCAGCATCACTCCCTCTTTTATTTATGCGGAAATAAGCAAAAAAATATGTATTCTCTCCCTGTTGTGTCTAGTTATAATGATGGAGAATGTCTCCAGCTGACCAAGGTGTCCTCATTAATGATTGTTCTATATTTAGCCCTTGCAGAGACCATGTGCCCCCAGTTTAATCAAAGACCTGGTAGTCATGGTAACAACACAGAGCATCTGGATGTATACGATTTGCCAAACACCGTAATAAAGTGCAAGATGAAAAGAACACACAACAGCATTAGGTGAATTAATGTATTGTTCTTTCCTACTACAGATTTTGAAGTGTTTAGAAGAGCTCTCTAGCCATAAAAGCTAGATTGTTTTTGCAGAAAAAGAGCTGTATTAACACAGGTGACAATTACTAATCTCTTTTTTTGTTTGTTTTTTTTTCCTAATTTCATTTTGCAGGTGTATCACCATTCATATACGGCATATTATGTCCTCAGCAAAATACCTCATGGGTAAGCAATTTTTCAATGTCTTCATTTTAAAATTCAGCCATTAAGAATTCTGCAAAATAACATGTATCGTGACAAATGGTTTCAGCTGCAGCATCCACTGAGCTGTGTGTTGTACAATAGATGACATAGTCTGGAAACAGAAGTACTCGGCTTCCCTGGAGAGTCAGACTACAGGAATTTCATATTCCAGTTTTCAAGGTTTTGGCTAGAATATATGTGTGTTGGTGTCTGGCTGAGAGCCGTGGTTGGCCACTCACCAGAGCACTGTCAGAGGATCTATCCAGGGGTGTTTAGTCCGTTAAATGTGGTCAGAACTGAAGCATCGCCCTTCAGCTTTGGGTATATCTGCACAGATTTCCTTAATACAAATGCTGTCTCTAGCATCCCATCTGAAGGCAGATAAACCAGTAGTCTGTTCCCAGGGCCCCGGTGCTGCTTAGTCACATGCACTCACAATTATACTGAAGCTACAAGCCTTTGGGTTTATAGTTTATCTTTTCAGAGTGTGAGGTAAGAATGCCACGTAGGCTTTGCACAGCGTTTCTAAGCTTAATGAAAGTATATTGCTGTACCTGAAGCACGTAGCATGAAAGATTATGTGTCATTATAAGTAATAAACTTCCATCACACTATGTGTCTTCATTTGGGTCCCACCAATCCCCTGGAAGTCCTGAAGTAGGCTCAGTGTTTAACGTAGGCATCGATTAGCTTGAGAGGATCCTTTAGCTTTAATTAGTTGCAGATTTTCAAATGCTCCTTCTCAGCTTTGTCTTTCTGATGCTGCAGGTAACCTGCAGCTCCAACTCCATCACACTGCACTTCACCTCACCTGTCTAGTTTCTCTAGAGTTTAATGCATAGTTTCGACCTGGAAAAAAAAACAAACCTAAACCCACACACCACACCACACCACCCCCCCGAAATAACTTTCTTTGGCTTCTACTTAGAAACAATTCTTTGTACAAAAAAAAAATGTGTACTTGGGACATACATGTTTTAAAACCCGTGAGCCCTGGAGCTTGTGAAGCCTGCTTCCCTACAGCTTATACCTTGTGATTGGCTGACCACAAAAAGTCATGAGCTGGAGGTTATGTTGTTTCCATATACATTTGGAACATGGGAACTAGGACATTGCTCACTATCATCCATGTCAAAGCTCTGATGTCCCAATGTGACACATTCCAGACTTCTTCAGTCTCTTTCCTTCCCTACTTCAATCTGGTCTTCATTTTTGTTTTTCTGTGTTCCCCACCCCCTACCCCCTCCACCCCCACAGGAACTTACTGGACTTATTTAATTTTTGAAAACTCCATCTTTCTGGCAACATATCTGAAATTAGCTTGAGGGCTGAAAAGGTGTCAAACAACAGGATGAACACACAGCATGAGCACATAAGCTTTGTACCTGCAGTAAACCTGGCTGAGAGCAAAAGCGTTTGACTGACAGTGCAGTTCTAATCCAGACAAAACAAAGGTGGAAAAATAGAATCATGCATGGTATGCATCAGTAACACTAAAAATTAACAACAGAGGGGTCCAGGCAGTTTTCTGCTACTGTATGATCTTTTTTCATCTGTGAAAATCAGCTTCTTGTTTCCCCCAGATTCAACTATACTGCGCACTCAGCTGTGTTTCGCCTTACTCTCCCTGTTTGGCTGAGCAGCAGTGCAGGGAGGTGGAGGGATGGTTTCAGAGGAGAAGTATCCAGTATAAAGGGAAGATTTGGAAAGTGAGAGGGTGACAGAAGGCATGCAAGCGTGTCAAGCGTTGGTGTCCCCACAGAACGTTACAGTGATGGATCGGGCAATCACTGGCAGGAGGAGGGCTGGAAGGATTGCTGCATTTCGTGTTGGTACAGGTGTGGTTTACAAAGTGGTTTAGGCTGTATAGAGGCATTGCAAACCATATCGTACAGTGACTATTGCATTGATCTTTCAGGTGATTATGGTGCATGTGAGTGGTGGAAAGAATGGCGCATTACCATTTCCTAGAACAGGGGCATTTATCCTTCCTTTGGAGTTCTGTGTATATTTTAGGGTGGTGCATGAAGAGAGAGGCCAGGTGTAGCGGGTGAACATGGTGTAACAGGTGATGAAATACATCAACTGAAAGTAGAGTCTCTGGATGAAGGGGTAAAAGTCTCTTCATCACATATTTCATATTTAACACAGGAATATTGGTGTAATGGACGCGTGTGGAAGAAGATTGTTGAGGGCAGGACCAAGTACACTGACCCAGCACAAGGTTCAGTTCAGTTTGATGTTCCAGGTCCTTTTGTGATGACAAAATTTGCAACCCATAGGCAGCATCCTTGCACTCCACCTGACGATAACAAGAGTGGCAAACACCTTTGGCACCAAGCCACAACCTGTTTGCCATTTCTACAAATTCTTTTCATGCATTAGTCCCCTTCTGTAAGTAGACACCGGCTTTACATCCCATTGGTGTGTACCAGTGGCGTCTCGGCATACCTCCAAATCAGCAGCCAGGGCAGTGACTGCTGGTGAACAAAATCACTCTGCTCCGCAATATCCCTCCTGCTCACAGACACTCAGTCCTGGAAACAGGCTGTGGCAGTGCTCTCTCTACCCTGTTACTCATCCTCATCTATGACCTGCCTCATCAGGAAGACCAGACAGTTCGGGCTTTGTACCCACTCATGTCCTTGCTGCCCCCCTGCTGAGGCTAACTAATAAGGAAGCCCATTAATCTAATCTGTGGCATCACTTTTTTAAATAATGTGATATTAATCTGCCAGCATAAGTTGCTTTTTAAAGGAAAATTTCTAATTATTTTTGCTGTGTTTTGCAGACTCTCTAGATTCAGGCTGTGTCTGAAGTCAAAAGGGGGTTGTACCAGAGTTTTCCAGATTTTATTCCAAGCTCTCCATAAGTTTGACAAGCCAATTTGGGCACACCCTTAGCATGTAACCTAACAAATGGTATTTTATACAGGGTGCAGGACTGCAACTTTTTTCTGTGAGAGCTGTTGTGAAAGTAAACTCCCCACATAAGGAGAAATAGCACAATTTGACTCTCTATAGGATGTCTAATATATGCTAATGACATAGACTCAAAGGATCTTATTTAAAAATGAAAATAAGCCAAGAGTAGAAGAAAGAATAAATATCCCTGCAGGGACCCTGCACAGATTTAATTTCTCTTTTTTTGTTATTTCAGCCTGCTCACAGCCTCTTGGTAAACTCAGGGTAGAAACCCCTACTGGTTTTGCCACATATACCTTCTGTTTTCAATGGCCCATGGTTTACAGTTTTCACAGGAGGAGCCAGCTAAGATCCATAGTTCTCATTTTCCTGGGCTGAGGTGTGTAGGGAGGTTACGTTCAGTTCAGCTTTCCATCACCTGCTGTTCACCCAAAACCGAGATGCTGGTGCTGGGTGCCATCTAGTGGAACAAGTACCTGAACTTGCTGCTCATGGTCCCTGGCACAAATATCTCCATACCATCCCATCTGCTTTGCTCTGAACGGTGCTCCTTTTCAGATATATCTGCTGATAACTGCTTACAGCTGTCTTCATTATAAATATTTTTGCTAAGCTCCTCTCCTAACCTCACAGTTGCACTTGCTGCATTGTAATTGCCAGCTGGTTGTAATTTATAGATACTGCGATAGCATCTGCAGGTCTGGGTGTGGAAAAGGGAGCTCTCGTGCAAGGTGCTGGGGAAAAGTGGAACACAAATACCATACAGTTATCTACTAATATTATTTCTCTTGACTTCGGAAAATAAAAGTTTAGCAATGCAATGCAATGTAGGCGACAACCTACTTATGAAATCCAGCCACTGAAAATTCTTTTTTTCTTTTGTGGGTTTTAATAGTGTTGTTCCTACTAAGTCCAATATGGATGATTCTAGTCATTCACATCCTTCACTAAAATAAAGAAAAAAGCTTAGTTTGTTCAGGGTTTTCATGTTCAGGCCCTGACTGACTGGAGTGTTCCCCTAATCTTGTTGCAGGATTTCCCTCACCAGTGTTAAGGTCAGTTCACACCAGCATGTGCTGTGGGATCACTGGTTTGATCTGGCACTGCAGGTCCTAAGCAAGAGCTAGTTTTGGATTGATATCCAAGGGGGTACACAGAATCACAGAATGGTCAGGGTTGGAAGGGACCTCTGGAGATCATCTAGTCCAACCCTCCTGCCAGGGCAGGGTCACCTACAGCAGTTGCACAGGACGGCGTCCAGGCGGGTTTGGAATGTCTCCAGAGTGGGAGACTCCCCCACTTCTCTGGGCAGCCTGTGCCAGTGCTCTGCCACCTTCCAAGTAAAGAAGTTCCTCCTCATGTTTAGATGGAATTTCCTATGTTCAAGTTTGTGCCCGTTACCTCTTGTTCTATCACTGGGCTCCACTGAAAAAAGACTGGTCCCCTGGCACCCTCTCTTTAAATATTTGTAAGCATTGATGAGATTTCCCCTCAGTCTTCTCCAGACTAAAAAGCCCCAAGTCCCTCAGCCTTTTCTCGTAAGAAAGATGCTCCAGTCCCCTAATCATCTTTGTATCTCTGTCTTTAACTTTTTGCTGCAGCCAGCAGAAGTGTTACACTTTTTTACAGTTCTGTGTTGTGTTTGCATTCCCCCAAAATAAAGCCCAGCATAAAACAGACATTTCCTCAGACCTCCTAGTGGTCATCCAGTTCTGCATGGCCGTGTCCCTCTGAGCACAGCTAAGAGGCAGGGATTAGTGCTGACCCCCTCGGATGAGCTCTCAGCACGGTGTTAGCACACCCAGCTGGGGCATGTCAATGGGAGCTTCCAAATAAGCTTATAGGGATCAGAAAATAAGCAGTTATTCCCACTCCTCATTTATTTTGTGTATGGGAAGGAAGGAAGGAATTGCATGCAGTTGCTCCCATGCAAAATCCATATTTCTTCCCAAATATATATGGTATAGTCAGAGGAACATGGTAAGATCGCAGGAACAATCACGGAGCTGAGTTCGGCTCTTCTGACCTACACTGCCAAGCATTTGTAAAACACCGCGTGCATCCCCCACACTGAACTCCCAGTAACTTCAAGAGAAGTCCCACGAGTGGAGTGACTGCAAAATATGCATTGGAGATCCACAGAAGTGATAACATGAGGAGGAACAGAGCCTGTGCTTCACTGAGTAAATTTTCAAAGTGATGTTTGTAGACCTCTCTGCAGAGCGCTCACTAATGTTCCTGTCTCCTTCTTTTATACAAGCTACTGGCAGAAAAGGGGTTAAAGTTAATTAAAGAAAACTTAATCAGCTTTGTACATGCCCTATTGTTTAATATTTTGAAAGACAACAGGGTTTTCCTTGTGCGTGCTCCCATTTCCATGTTCACAGTAAAAGGTAAATGTGTTTCGTTATTTAAAATCACGGTTTAAAAAGCTTCAGGGAATCGGCTCTGCTTCAGACATGTGTCCTTTTGCCCAAGACTGTTCTATTTTATTTTGTTCTGGCCTGTTATGCCTCTTCTCCATAGAAGAAACTTTCCGTGCCTCAGTGTCCCCATCTGCAAAGCAAGGAGAGAAATAGTGCTTACTCGACAGAGGTGATATGTGATAATTACTGCAGAAAGTGCTGCACAATTTCACTCTTTAACATTTATAAACTTGTACTAGAGCCCACATTTTATTTTAAGAGGAAAAAGTATTGTAATTAATAGAGTCTGTTTTCAGCTAATTAAATTTTACTTAGAGGAGCTGAATATTTTTCCCCAACAATGATACATAGAGGTTGAAATAAACCCTTATAAAAAGGCATGTAAAACCAAATAACAGTGTGAAATTTGTTAAATAAGTAGAAAAATGTATTCTGCAGTTCATGAAGAATCTGCCATTGCTACTTCTCTCTCCTCCCACTTTATCAATTATCATTCCATAATTTTTATGGTCTTTTTAAAATAATTTATATAGTTAATTAAGACACTTCTGCTGCATAGTGTGGTGGCTTTTATGCCAGACTATAAATAAGAACATCCTCGTGGATGTGATATGCTTTTTCAGTTGTATTTTGACAACAGAAGTCTGTCCCTTGGAATAGTTGAACTTGGTAGCTTGATTATGGAGCCTGACCTTAAATCCTCCAAAGTGGATAGGAATCTTTCAGTTGATTTTACTGGCATTTGGCTCAATCCCTGATGGAGCTGTTGGGTTTCTTGCTTTTTATAATCACCTGGATTAAACACTCGGTAAATCACTGAAACAGTGGTTAAATCACATACCGCCTTATTGCTTGTGAGTACGTTTTGCACTTCTTTAAAAAGAAAGAGCCAGCATTTTATTAAGCAAAGCCGTTATTTGAGCATCACTCGCTTCCAAGCAGTGGCAGGTTGAAAGCAGCTCAGCCTCGGAAGGCAGCTCGGGCAGGACCCTCGGCTGTGCCAGTGGGAGGAAATCCACTTCAGCAACTCAACACCATATCATTTCCTCAGGGGATTTGCCATTTGCTCGCCCATATTGGTCACTGCATAGCATTTTTAATGTGAAATGTTCCTTTCCTGTGTAGGCAAAGCCATTCTTACCATATGCTTCTCTTTTCCAAAGTCAGTTGTGATGTGGGTGGACACCTTAGAAACCATGTATAGCAATAATAATAATGAATAGTCCCCTGATGGGAGGATTTGATCTTAAGAATTAGAGTAATGACTGCTGAGAATGAAGAAAAAAAAAAAAAAGATCTTGGGTAATTATTAGTTAGATACAGATGTTAGCAGTTTAGCAGAGAAAAGCCCAGCAACCAATCTCCTTACTTCCCCATCCTGATCAGTTTGAAGCAAACTCTCAAACTCTCCCATAGTGTTTGTCTGAGACAGCACCCCCTGAAATGGAAGCAGGGCTCCATTAAATTCTATTCCTGAATAAAAGGTGCTTCACTGGTGAGAAGCTCATCTGGATTTGGCAACGTTTGCCTGTCTCAGTGTGAATGAACCTCCTCTAGTCCCCAGGCTGTGGTCGGCCTCCAAACCATAGACACTGCCGCAGGGTACATGCACATCCCAACCCAGACCACAGCCAAAACTTGACACTTTGGCATGGATTTGCCTCCATATTCATACTCAGCAAAGTTGAGTTAGTACATAGAGTTTTGACAGAAAAGGGGAATAAAGGGAGATGAAAGAGAATGTATAAAATGATGGTGCTTAGCACTGAATTGGCAACTAACCACAGTCCATACAACTACTGTTTCCAGGCATCACCTTCCCAGAAATAAAATTGTTCTGTAGGTGGATTTTCATAGTGGGGATTGGAATTTTTTGTTTGTTTTTTTGTCCTAATGTTCAAGGTTCGGAGGGGGTGGGGGTTGTCCACTAAAATAGGAGTAAGAAACATGCATTTCCACAGGTGACCATTTTTGCTTCACTGCTGCTGGGCTGTGGAGCCACCCTGCAGCCTGGACCTTGGTTATTTGTTACAGAATCACAGAATGGTCAGGGTTGGAAGGGACCTCTGGAGATCATCTAGTCCAACCCTCCTGCCAGAGCAGGGTCACCTACAGCAGTTGCACAGGACGGCGTCCAGGCGGGTTTGGAATGTCTCCAGATTCAGAGACTTCACCACCTCTCTGGGCAGCCTGTGCCAGTGCTCTGCCACCTTCCAAGTAAAGAAGTTCCTCCTCATGTTTAGATGGAATTTCCTATGTTCAAGTTTATGCCCATTACCTCTTGTTCTATCACTGGGCTCCACTGAAAAAAGACTGGTCCCCTGGCACCCTCCCTTTAAATATTTGTAAGCATTGATGAGATTTCCCCTCAGTCTTCTCCAGACTAAAAAGCCCCAAGTCCCTCAGCCTTTTCTCGTAAGAAAAAAAGCTCCAGTCCCCTAATCATCTTTGCAGCCCTTTGCTGAACCCTCTCCATCAGTTCCCTGTCCTTCTTGAGCTAGGGAGCCCAGAACTGGACACAAGGTATTGTTGTGGTTGGGTGATAAACTCTTTCAGCCTCCTTAAACTCTCGGTGTGTTTTTGTTTGATTACACAGCACAACGAATGTGCACTGTATGTTACAAAACACACACTCATTTTTTTGTAGTCACCTGAAAAAAGCCAGTTTTGAGGACCAAACCCGGAAGATCACAGGCATTTCCTCACTGTCATGGAGTTTAATGGTCAGACTGTATAGTGAGGGCTATATAGGGACCTGTGCCCAGTCACTGAGGACTATACAGTGATCTGTGCCCCACCTCTGTGGAATATATAGCTGTCTGTGCTATAGCACTTGTGGGCCTCAGCAGTGTCCCAGGGCTCCCTTTCTTCCTTGCTACCTGGTTCTGTGACTACTTCACAGGTAGGCAGTAACCAAAGTTAATAGGCTGACAATCTCTTGTTATCCCAATATAGGGATCCTGCCCACTTTGGGAGCTCAGAACATACGGAGAAGAAGGGAATGGAGAAATTTAGGAAGTGCAAGAAAGGACCCTTGGGTGGAGAAATTATGCTATAGCCAGGGCTTTCCTTGGTGCAGTAACCACTGAGAAAGTCTCTTTATGGCAAAGATGGTATAATCCCAGACTGTACACCAGCCCTGATGTCTCTTCGCCCCATACCCTAACCCTCCATTTCTTGAATGCTCCACTACAAATCTGAGGAGATAAGACAGAAATAGAAAAGTTTGCTTTCCCATGTCACACATGAGAAGGAGATAGGGGAATGAAAGGACCTTCCATATATAGACTTGTGAAGGCAAAAGTTACACCCCATTTCAAATGCGAGCATTTCCTTTTGTGTGTGTGCTTGGGGTTTATACAGCTCTGTTATGGGACAGCACTGTAGGATTACAGGGGTATTTTATTCCTTTAAATAAGGAGATTATTTTACAACCCACTTTTAAACTGTATCTGAAATCAGGTTAATTGTGGTGTCACTTAAAAGTGATCATACCACTGTTGATAAGAAATAGAAAGAATGGCTCCACTACGTGTATGCCTTGTTTATTTTAACTGAGGAGGACATGACCTATGTGGGGAGAGGCTGTTTAGAAGAGTATTATGTTTCAGTATTCCTGGGAACATACGCACAAACTTCCAAGATCTCCTTATCCTGTTGACATGAGAAGAAATAAGATTTGCTCAAATACTTTTATTTTTCAAAAAGATACAGAGAATACTGAGTCTTTCTGGTTTTGTCTGAAACCCGGTAACACAAGCTGTGAGGTTAGTTTAGAGCACAAGCCCAAAAATCAATCTCGTGCCGCAATTAAAAGTGTGAGCTAGCGTCCAGTGAAGTCATATTGTAACAAGGCCTTTCTGCTGGCTCTGGTAGTGAGGACATCACAGCTGCATCTCATTTTATCTACTAATAACCCCTTATTGCTCTCTGCAGGAATCACATCATGGTGCTATATTTTTATTAGGGTTTGGAAGTCAGACAAGGTCAGCTGGATGGAAAATGTTAAGGTTTCATCACAAATATCCTTTTCTGGAGACTGGCAGAATCGCTCTGAAGAGCCATGTACTTTCATCCTGGGCTCATTATTGTTGAGATCTTCCCAGTCCATTCTTAAACATCTCAGTGCTCACTAACTAGGTTGTTTCCCTGTGTTTTTTTGCCAGTATTTTGGATAGCTGTGATACTGGATAGCCTTCTTGACAGCATTCAAATATTTAGATTTTCTTTATTCCACACCTCTGTGGTAGATAAATAGGCTTGAAATCCTGATAAATCCAGTGCCTTACCTCATGCCTTGAGTAGCTCTGAGATCAGAGCTAGCTGAGAAACCTCTATAGAGTAAGAGAAAATTACTTTTAAGTGGTTGTGTTTATCACCTGAGTGCTATCACCTCTCATTGTCTCTTTAGGGGACAAAATATGACTCCAGGAACAAAAGTTCTTTTAAAAAATGCAGTAAAGATTCACTCTGTCATCTATGATTTAGAGGGGTCACATGAGAAACGTGATAATGTCATCATTTTCAAAATAATGCTACCAGTATCTAAGGGCCATTTCCACTGTTTGCTTACTCAGGGAAACCTGGAGATTTTGATCAACGGCTTGCAGTCCTCCAGCCTGCATCCCTGTTGACTCCCAGCCATGTACCAGTCTCTGATGCATTTTTAAATCAGTTTTTGTAGACCCTCCCCGGAGAGGCAAGGCTGTGCCATCGTTTTCCATAATTCCCAATGGAAGTTGGTGGCTCCTTTTCTGACAAGTGATTGATTTTAAAGTGGTATTAGTAGAGTGCAAGATTTTGCAGGCCCAGTACCAAATACTGCTTTGACGGATGCTTTACAGTCACAGGCAGACTAGAATCAAAAAGACCTCTGAGCTCATATTGGTGGCTTGAATCTGACTGGATTGCCAAATTAGGAACAAATATTTCAGATTCCCTTGCTTTTTGTCTTTTATGCTCCAAATCCGTAGAATTCATTCATCTTGGACAAAATGGTTGGTGATCTCAGTTGTTTATAGAACAGCTGAATGATCTGATGCGTATCTGTAGTTGAAGTTAATAATTTCAAATTGCTTTCCTTGCCTCCTCCTACTTTTGTTCACTGAAAAGTGCTGTAAGGAAAATATGTGTATGCGTGCATATGTGCATTGCATATTTAATAGCAGACGAGCCTAGCTGAATGGAAGAGCCTTCCCCATCTATTTAAGCACTTTTATTAGAATTCCAGGAAGATTCTTTTAGTTGCATCTTCTGACACTCTGATTTCTTGATTATCTGTTCTGGCAAGTCTTTGATTCCCATTTGTATTATATTTTATTCTATCTCACTGCGAGTCTCTGCAGGGCTGTGTATCTCCTGGGAAGCAATTTTCTTAATGGCACCTGTCTTCTCTTCCCCTTGGTGAATACTGAAGTAAACAAGTCATTTAATTGTTTAAGAACGCATTTTTGCTTCTCAAGAAATGGCATTCCTTCTTCTTGGAAATCTTTCCCTCTTTCTCCAAGTCCTTATCTGTGGTTCTTTGTACATTTATGAGCACATATGTTTTCCATGCTTTTATTTCTTTTTGCAAATTTTCTCAAGTGCACTTTTTTTCTCATCATGCATCAAAACCTCTTAAATACTATGAAGTTTCCAGTTCTTTATAGCCCTTCCAGATTTATTCTCTACATTGTGGTTTATATCTCTTTTTTGTTTCCTTCTTCCTAAGGAAGATGAAATCTGTCTAAGCTGCTGTCTTGTTTTATGCTATTAGAAGTAGACATGAAGATACCAAGTTCTAGTGCTGAGACAGATAGTTTAGATAGATAGATAGTTTTTTATAGTTAACCACAAAAAAGGCTTAAAGTACTGTGAGATGTTATCCTTAGGGCTGTTGTCTTTCAAAATATCCAGTGCCGGCTTGATGCAAAAAACAAGAGGGGATATTTCTGCCTTCCCTACCCTTTTTTTTTTAAATTGTCTTTATTCCTTCAACCTCTTTGCTTGTACTACTGAAATCTTTATACAATTTCTATGTTTTCCAAAGTTATAGCATAGTTAAGCAAGGGGGTTCAAAGTTTTTCTTAAGAACTCACTTCAGCTCTTATACATAGTTTTGTGTATTTATTTAGAGGATAGACACGTCAGAGCAGTCTTTGGTGCAAATTGTTGCATTTTTGCTCACATTGGCAGCATGTGCAAAGAATTTCCATACAGATCCTATTGTTCTGTATTTAAAATTAAAATTAAAAGTTATTAAAACAGACCCTAGAAGAACAGCCTATACCATACCCCAGGCTTTGACTGCTTTTTCATTTTCAGACTTTTCCAGTCTGGCATTGTAAAATATTCTTCTTGAAATATTCTTGAAGTAAAATGAGCCTCTCCCTCAATTACAGTGGAAAATTTCTATTGTTTTTTAAGTTGCTTTTGAAGAACTTAATATAGAACAGTTTGTCATGTTTGCGCTCAGGGGGAGACTTGGTGCCATGAAGTCTCTGCGGGAAATCGGTCGTCTTTGGAATAGGAGAAAATGTCAGAAGAGGGAACACGCAAATGTAAAAATTTCAGGAAAACCAACACAATCTCTTTAAAACTAGTTCTTCAGTAATCACGGTATTTTTTTAAGGTGAAAACCAGGCAACCTGACATGCTTGATTCGTTTGTTTTATTCTACATATATCTGCTGAGCTAAATTACAAGCAAAAATGTGTTGGCAGACAGCACACTAATTGCACTCAAGAATTTTCCTTATTCAGAAATTCTGAGGGGAGACTTTTTTGGCAGAAATCTTCATCTAAATGAGCAAATTTCCCAATTTACTACTTCCATAATGTTTTGTGAACATTGTGCTGAAATCATGCCCGTGTCTGGAGCAATTTAACAACCTCGGCTCCAGACAATGTCGCGTTAACATGGAAGAGTTTATACAGCACCTGCTCCATCTTCTGTCTGGCCTAAAACCACATTATTATTCCTTTCTTTCCCAGGCTTTAAAATCAGTCATTTTAAGGGATGAAAGGAATAACAACAACTGTTTAATAAGGTCTTGCCATTTCTTTGGCTGGAAATGAAGATTTAAGTTCTTTTCTGTAAGGTGAAAACGGTGAAAAGAGTGAAAACAGTGTGAGGATGAGGTGAAGCTAGTTTTTCTTGCAAAGCAGTAACAGGAGATATATGGCTGCTTTCAGAATAGCCTATTTCCAAGCCAGCATCCTGTACAAATAAGCTCACAAGGGGAAGGTTCGAATCCAGCCAAGGCCGAATTATGAGGGTCTGTGAGGAGCACTGGCTCTTTGAAAAGGCTGAGATGACCCATAATATCGATTGATTCAAGAAGAAAATACAGAATTTTAAGCAGGCCATTTTGGAGGAGAAGTAATGGTGTAGCTGTGGAGGACTATAGCTTATCAGCAATAAGATACCTTCCAGAAGGAGTTGACCAGCATAAGATCCCATCTATGCAGCACCTGGAAAATGGACAAGCGCTCCTGGGATATTGGTGCGCATTTGGTCTGACTCCCTTTGAGTATTTTTTACCAAGGAGAACTAAAGGTCCAGAGTAGTATGAGATAATCTGAAATGTGTTTTATAGCTCCTCTCTAAACATGTTTTTCAGTTTGAGGATCACAAAGACCTTTCCTTGAGAGGATTGTGGTCGTCCCACCTGGAAATGATGTGTGTACATTCCTCCTCCTCCCTCTATAGGTGATATAATGGGTTTGTAATGGGGTTGCTTGGCACTGCCAGGGACAGGGTGTCCACGTGTATTCCACCACAGACCATACACCCAAGACAGCCTGAATAAGCGTGTGGGAATTTGGTCTTTCATGGTAGGGTTCACAAGTAGGTGAACTTCATTTTCATGATGCCTTCAGGCTTGCCGATAGCCCAGTCTCCCCTGGCCGCTGCCCCTGGCCGCTGCTCTACAGCCCATCTCCAGCTCAGTCCTATAGTTTCTCTGAAGCCTGCTAGATCAGGCTTGGCGAGGAGGGATGTCTTCTCAGTCTCCTTGGATGTGACACTGAAGTTTCCTGCAAGTGAGGGGATGAATTTTGCTACTTTAACGTAGAGGATTCTCCTCAAAAGAGAGGAGGAAGAAGCCAAAATCTACCAAGAAGAAAATGTCCATCCCTCAGGAGTGTTTGTGGGAGGAAACTAGGGTCTTCGACTGCTTTCATAGCCCATGGTAGAAAAGAATAACTCAGAATGTGAGGATGGATGCCTGGCTACCCCCTACCTCCAGTGGTCTACATCACAACTTGGACGGGCATGCTGTTACGTGCTGAATATAGAAGCAGTCTATGGTAACTAGGTTTGTAAATCAGGTGCCTCCAGGCAATATGCAATTCTATCAGTCAGCCTTTCTATCCGCATATTTATCAAAAGGTTTCAAGACAAGCAAACAAGATTTTGCTACAAAAGGAATTTCCCAGCCATTCTGAACAACTTCAGATGGAACTCAGGAGATGCAACTCTATTTTTCCTCAGCCATATCAGAGAAGGGGAAGATGACATTGCTTTCTAGTCTGCAGAAGAGCTCTTTGCTGATGATACACCAAATGGAGGGCTTTTCCTTCTGCCTTATCAGCTACCAGAGCTGGTTTATGCAGCATTTCTCTTTGCAGTAGAGTTTTCTTCTTCTAAAAGATGTTGCAGTGAGCACAACTGTGGTCTGAATTACTGGCCATAATTGGTATGTCTGTCCCTTAGCTCCACCTGTGTTGTCTGAAGCCTTACAGGTTTGAATGCTTACAATTGTATAGTCTGTTTGTTTGGGGATGATATTTCCCCCTCTATTTATTATATCTTGCTCCTCTTCTCACATGAGTAAAAAACCCGAAGAACTAGATAATTCATTTCAGTACTTTTTTTTTTCCTCTTGTAAGAGGTTTTGATTTGATTCACTATTTTTCTCTCTTCTTCCTGCACTCAGAGGTTACTCTATGTTGAGATAATCAAGATAGCTAATCAAAGAGATCGGGTCTTAAGAGAATAGCTGACTTGAAACTTAAGTACCTAATGCATACAAGCTTGCAAAGATCCAGAAGTTGCATGGCTATCCTTCTTATGGGAATGGAATTTTGTGGCTGCTATTAGTAGTTCAGTATGACAGTTATCTGTTCTCTAATCCATACCTTACAGAAATAACTTTAGGCTACCCACAAAGACACCTTCCAGTTAAAAAAAAACAGAAGGAAAGATATAATTTCACTCCACCAGCAGCGGCTGTCGATGACACTTTGCCTGTAGAGCCGGAAGCTCTCTGAACACCCTGCACTGCGCTCAGATATGAAGGGTCAGTGCCTCGACAAACCACTCTTGCCCCTCCTCATTCCTAATGGATCCCGTCTGCGACAAACCTGTCTTCTTGAGCACTTTAATGCTTAATCGGCTCCATGGACCTCTTCCCAGGGGCCTTGCAGACTTTATGGGTTGCAGATTATAATCGCTGATACACACCTTCTAGCAGGAGAGCAGAAGTTGCTGTTCCAACTGCAGGAATTACGGAAGTGGGAAACTGTAGGCATCGGTGTCCTCATCTAGGGTCTGCCCTGATTCTAGCTGGCCTTTGAGCAGAAGTTCACAGGAAAAGCTACGTTTTTTTTTTTCACATCGGAAAGACTGCACAAAATCAATTTTTAAATATTCCTCTTCCTGCTGTCTTTGGACTTACTACAACAGCCCCAGTGAAGTAGGAATATGCAGTCAAGGGAGATCGTGCCTGAAAGGGCAGAGCTGGAACACAACTGTGGTACAGCACCAGGTCACAAAACAGGCAATAAAGAGAATTCTGTTAGTGTCTAATTATTGCATTCAGTTTTGTTCTGTTTTGAAAATATGGTCTGGAAAACATTGCCTTTTATGAAGAAATAAACTCTGTACAAGAAGAGAAGGCTTTTTGCTTAAAGGCTACTCAGGCTTCGACTCTTTTCTCTGTTTTTGGGTGGTGTTGGCCTCAAATTACCTTGTTATTCCCATCTGTTGACCAGTGATGATTATGCCCTTACTTTTTAAAGCAGTTAGAGATCTGCTAATGAGGCATACTGAACACAGACTTTATTGGTGTTCTTGTTTGTAGAATATTACTATACACAGAGTCGTAGCATTGTGACTTCAAAATATGTAGTATAATTATTTGTGCTGAGTATAAATATGGTCAAGGCAATGCTGTCTGTGCTGTGATAAAATGACATTATGCTGCTCTGACATTTACCAAAAAAGCCACCTTTTTCTATGTTGCATTTGCTATGTCTCACTGATGTTCTGCTACAAGATGAAGGTAATGGATGAAAGAACAAGAAAAGCATTTTGATTTTATTTTCTAAAAAAATGAGATATTTGGTATTAATGGGAGATTTTTCCCTTCGAAGCCTGCATATTAATTGTTATACAGTTGCTAAACTTTTCTGCCATCATGTTCAAAGGAAATTATTAGGCAGAAAAGCCATGAGATGAAGAGAATGAAATTATATTTTTCTTGTGGCAATATGATTAAAAAGTATAATTATTGTTTATACTTTGTGGACATCATCAGTGTTGATAAATACAATTGCTTTGTGCGCCGTCCCTTGACTAAGGCTTAGGCTTAGGCAAGTCAGCAGTGGAACTAATGTTTTAACTTCATATTAATAAGAAACAGAAACTGTCAGTTAAATACTTGTTCTTACAGTGCTTGCTAGTGGTACAGTGCTTACTTTATGGTAAAATATCTACTGATATCTGGCACTAAATGTTAGATGATTCCAGCTGAAAGATACCTTATGAGGTCACGATGGATTTCCAAAGCAGGGGTGTGCCAGCTTAAATAAGGACATTTCTGAAGGACATTTCTGAAGCTGAAATCTTATTTTTCTCTTTTTGCAGGGATCCCCAGAATTTGTATCCCCCTGAGGTCAGCAACGCGAAGCTTCAGTATGCTGGTTGGGGTCCAAAAGGGCAACAGCTGGTAAGAGAAAGAACAAGTGTGCAAATGAATTTAGAGACCATGCTGCTATTGTTCAGAAGTAAAGAAAGGATAATTCTTTATTGACTAGTTTCTTGAAACCTGTGCAGTAGCTTCTAACATCTTTGTGGTGATTGTTTTATCATGTAATTTATTTATAAAATTCCCCAATATATACATTTACTGCAAAGTAATTGTGTCTAAAAATACAGAGAAAGAACACTTTATGGAAGCTCTTTGAGAGGATGCACCTGCTTCTCCCAATGTTGGACAAAGAACAGATTATAAACATAATAGACAGTATGATTTAGTTAGCATATCGTTGCTTCACAAGGGCATCTTCAGACTTGCAAACTTGGCACTAGGGATATTTTAGTATTAGCAGCCCTGTTTGGAGGATGCATCTCTCTAGAACAGAGTTGCCCTGAATTTGCCCTGTAGTTGTTTGCAAAATAGACAAAAGTAGAATTGTATTCTGGAAAGTTTTCAGAGCTGACTCTTAAAAGAAACACTTGACAGGGATTCATTGTGTTTCACAGAGCCTTTTATACTGCAACAATCCTGAAATCTCCAGTGTTTTGTCCCTCGGCCACTGCCATCTTGGATTTGCTCATTTTTCAGAGCACGTATTTCCTGGCCAGATCCCCTGGCTTCGTTTCCTGGTGCAGATCCAATATTAAGGTTTTGCATATTCCAAAAACTCTCTTTCTACTGTAACAAGAAAAGAAGAAGTGGCAACTTCTTTTTTTGATATGGAATTTTTATACCAATAAATGAGCTTTAAAAGCTCATTATCTGAGAAAATCTGGCATATGTCTCCTGTCCCCAGTCGTCTCTTGGGGATTTTTTTCTGTGTCCTTAACTAGATTGTTTTCATATTTTGTGATTTAAAAAACAGCAATAGGAGACATTATAATTGCCAGTCTGCAAATCAGGTTGGGGGAAATATAACAGATACAGGAACAGGAAAGTCTGTCCTCCGCTCCATCAGGAAAATCAAGTTTGAGAGAGTCATCGACCTCAAATCTGATAGGAGTGGAGATGCAGCAGCCTTTACCTCTATGCAAAACTACTTCTGAGAAGCTCGGTTTTTTCATTGTACACATGTACATGCTCCATTTTCATCCTCTAACGTGCCATTTCAAATTCCTTAGTCTGCTGCCCAACAGATCACTGCTGAGCAGTTTGTACCAGTTCATAGAGACCGGGGTCTGATCACGACCAGACTCTTTTTTTTATATTCCTCGGTGAAGACCAATGCAATCTCATCACCAGGCTTCTGGCCAACTGATGATCATGTACAATCAGTTGATAAGACATTATATTCAAAACTAGAGAATACCTTTAGGATGTGGCAAAGAAAGCAAAAACAGACCAGCCATTTTTTATTCACTGTTCGCTGGCTCTTTCTATTTTAAGTCTAACAAACTGAGCTTCACAATGTATAGTGAAAGCTACATCTGCTAATTGAAAGCTAATTTTGAGTTGCATTAGTGGTTTTCTCCATTTCACAAGTGAATCTTCCTTTCGTTAATATAGTTTTGCTGTGAACTTGTGCACCTTCAGGACCTTGAGTCACAGTATGTTATTGGTTCACATTCATGTTACTTTTACCAAGCTGAATGGTTGTACTTAACTTCCACCTTGGAAAGAAGATTTAACTTTTTTCATACCGAAGTCAAGACAACCAATTTACTTCCTCCATTGCCTTCTCTATTGAAGTAACACAACTATACAGAAAGGAAAAATATTCATATCAAATGGACAAATTAGATATACAACAGGGCAGCATATACAGTCCAGGAGAAGAAAAGTCTTCTTTACTCCCAGCTTTCTCCTTTAATGCTGAAATACCGCTTTCCACCAATTTTTATGAAGAAATGTGTAGTGAAAGCTTAATTCCGTAAGAATTCCCTAAGACATCAAGTTTTGTACATGTTCCTTCTGTGGGATGCATGGCAGACTTTTTTAAAGTAACTTCAAATATTTATGTTACTATTGAATTTCATGTGAATTTTGGAAATATCTTGCAACAGTGGATTTGTTCTGTATGTTTCTTTTTTTTTTCTTTTTTTTTTTTTTTTGCTTCCAAATATGTAAACCTGTTGGCCTGTGATTCCCTGTTCTTGCATTTGGAATCAGGGTAGGTGAGGAGAACCTCATAGGTAGTTTAAGCGTTATCTTGCCTACCTGTAACATATGTGCCTTTGTGCTCTTTTCCTTGCCAGTCATTTACCTTAAAATAAAATTATAGCTGTAGTTTATAAAATAAGCAGGCTTTTACATGCATCAATATACTCTATTTATAGCTAATGGTCAGCAGAGAATTGCCAGAGAAAAGAGAAAATTTTGTTAAAAAAAAAATCTACAAGCCTAAATGAGATAGAGAAAATACGCAATGCTCACTGTTCTGTATTTCAGGACTACTTGAGTTACTCAGAATAAAAATGCCAGTGAAATTCACATCTTCTGTGGGGACAACGTTGAGTGCAAAGGCAGAGAAAAATTTAAGCCTGTTTAAACTTGTTAGTGTGAATGTGTTTGCTAAATGTAGCCTGGGTTGTGTTGCAGGAGAAGGAGGGGAAAATGACAAGTGGGGTGGAAAGGAGTAACGTGAGGGGAACTATGTGTCAGCTCCCCTGGGTCTGGGTGGTTCCAGGGCCAAACACTTGTTAGAGTATTGGAGGGTGGTCCTACAAGTGCATTAAGGTACGTGAGCGTGTGCCAGCTCCGGTGATGCTCACAGCGGCCCCCTCCGTGCACAGCCTGCCACGCAACTTCATGCTGCTTCTCCCAGGAAAGGTGGGAGCAAAGGGCGGGTGGGTTTTGCATCGCCTTGAAGATACCCCGATTTTCAGGAAATAAAAAGCTTTCCCCTTGAAGTCTCCCAGTTTGTTCTTCTTCAGTAACACAAAGGAGAAGCTGGGCAGGAGAGTAAGAGGGTTTGGTTCTGAAATTTTTTATTCCCTTTGTAGTTTCTATTTCATCCTTCCTAAGGGGAACTTTTGGTTGCAGTGTCTGACCTCTTTCTCTCTTCCATGTCTAATCATTCAAAAAAGAAACAAATCTGAAAGAGAAGCAGCCTGAATGATCTGCATTCTTTGTGATTAAAAATAAAAAGTGGAACTTTCCCAGGAGCAATTTTCTATTTATCTTGTTTTCTTTTGTCCTTAGTCATTAAATTATATGCCAATTTTTAGATGATGAATTCCACAGAGCACGGTTCTTGACTTCTTACTTGCCTGCAGAACGCCACACATGCCAACAGAGCCGTATAAATAATGGCAGATATTGAATCTGAGAAAAGCTATGTCAGAAGATCAGAATGCAAAAAAGCCCTCACTTCTGGCACCTGGGAAAAATGCTTCAGCCTTTCTCAGATCACAGCCAAAGTCTTAACAAATTAAGTCTTCCAAAGCTGTTGGAAGAATTGGGCCCTTACCAGTTTGAGATCCTGAGTCAATAGAAAGGGAGCCACTAACTTCAGCATAAGAGGGAACAGATTTCCTAAATGTGGTTGTCACTAAAGGGCTCATTCCTCTCATTTGTCCTATGACACGAGCCATCATTTATGCCTTTGTAGAATGAGTGAAAAACACTATTAAATTGGAATAACAGCGTGATATATTCACTTTTTATGGGTGTGAATGACTATGCAAAAATGTCTATGAAAAAAATCCATCCTTTCAGTGGTGCACCCAATAGCCCAAAATCTCCCTTCGTTTTTGATGACATCAGCCCACTGGCCTTCAGCACGGTGTTGGTGGTTTTCAATGAACAGGCTGTATCATCCTCAGTTCGTGTGATACTTTCTAGCAATATAAGGATGTTGGTGGCATGATAGGACTGAACAAAAGTGTTAGGCTGTACCTTTGCCTTGTTCTGTGTATGCTTATCTTTGTAAAAATCTTCACTCCTTAGATTTCCTCTCTTTTTCTGATCTTGCCATTTATGACTCAACAGCTACCCGCTTTGGGAGTTTAAATTCTGCCGCAAAAAAAGTTTCTGTTAATTGATCTTAATGGGATATTTTACCAGTTTCATCACGTTACATCTTTTAGAGTGAGGTTCTGCCCGGGTGCGGAGGGCTCACGTGAGATTTCCGTGGTACATTTCCCCCAATAATACCTATGCAAAGATTAATAGTTACTATGACCCTGACCTGAGTTTTCATAAAACCTGTGGGGCTGACAGGCTTGGACCCCTCTATTTATCAAAAAAAAAAAAAAAAAAAGAAAAGAAAAAAAAAAGTACAGTGTGAAGAAGTTTCCTTTGCTGGTTGACTTGGCGGCACGGCTGAAGTCAGGGAGTGCTTCAGGAGTGAGACACTGTCTAGTGCGTGTCTGTAGCTGAAGTGCTCCAGGAATCCAAAGAACCTGAAGTTTTCAGGGTGCTTTGATCTAAGTTATCCCAAAATGAGCACATCCAGGTTCAAAATATTTGCAGGTCTATACGTGGGCCCCGTTGTCAAAAGGAAGGAGCAAGCAGTAGGACTGCTCAAACAATGTGCAGTGAATATTTGCCTGCGGTGACAGCACTGAAGTACAGTTCACAGGAGTTGTTAAACTCCAATTTCAAAAGCAGAAGTTCTGCTGTGCTGCTCTTTTCCTCTTTTTTTTTTTTTTAATCAGAATCTGTAACAGCCCTGACAGATACTAATGATGATGGTGACACATCAGATGCTAAGGGAAGCATTTCTGCACGACTTTAGAGGCAGCAGTTATAATTCAAATAAACCTCTGTCGTGGATCATAGTATTTATTCTTCAGCAAAGAGAAACATTTTTTTTTTTTGAGGTTCTCCTGGCTAGTCAGTCTTTTACTGTTTCCACTGTTTCTTTAAAGTACCAAAAACATACTAGAAGAGGATTATAGTTGATGGAAGTTTTGTATGCCCTTGTGCTTCCTGCAGCCCCACGAAATGGTGACAATGGGTTTCTCCTACATTCATAGTCAATAGACCTTTTCCAACGTCAACTCTTCTTCAGAAGGAACTAACTTTTATTCTTGTAGATTATGCAGCAATCAAGTGTATAATTGGTTTTAAAGTAATAGGAGTTATGTTTCACAGCAGGTGCAGAAGTTGCATTAAGAAACCTCTGTTTCTGTGAAATGCAAATGCCAGGAAAAAAGGAGGAGTAAGTCTTTCAGCCCCTACCATGTTAGAGGTGCCCTCAAACAATGAATGCTAATGCTGGTAAACAGATATTGTCACAGATATTGCTGTCCAAAAAGTGCAATATGATTTAGAGGAATATCGGGATTCATTAATATATAAAACATTTGAATGATAGATCCTGCTGCACGGGGCCAGAACCTGTCTGTCTCATTTGTTGTTATCAAATTCTTTTTAGCACTGTAGCACAACGGCTTGCTAACTAGGATATCTAGATGCAAAAAGCTGGTTAAGTGATGACACCTGGAAATAAACTGGAGTGGCTCCTCTAATTAGCAGGTTTTTCCTTGCCTGAATTTGTGCCTGTCATGCCAGCTTAGTTCCAGGCAGAAGGGCTGCGCAGATACCAAGTGAGGAGGACCGTTTTCACAGGAAGTACTGAATCATCTGCTGTTTTTCCTAATCCAGCAGAGCTTTTGAACTGCTCTGTGTATAATTGCTGTAGGTCTATTTGTCTCCACCATTATTTCATAGATTTTTACATCATTATTTTCAGGCTGCTGTTCTCTCATCTTTTCTTTTTGCAATGACATCGGAATCAATATTTAGCTGTGGTCTGCTGTATGGAATTATTCTGGCTTGGTTACCGGGCTTGTTGCAAGGAAGAAAAGCTGCCCGCCCCCCCTTCCTCTCCCCTTCTCCCCCCCCTTCCTAATGTCTATATAAGCCCTATTTAAGCATGGTGAGGGATATTCAGACAGCTTCTTACATGGTCCCTGCGTTCTGTGAAAACAAGAGTTTCAGAGTAATGATGTGCTGTCTCTCTGCATCCCCTTTTTCGGTGTCAGAATATGACATTTTTTAGGGAAACCCCGGTAAGATATGTTGCACGTACACTGAATACCTGGACAGATTACTCTGGTCAGGGATTGCCCTTCCCCTCTCCCCCCATTTTATTCAAAGAATTCCACTGGAAATGTACTGTGTTTGTTTTTTCCCTTTTTCTCTTTGGTTACAGTGGCGATAGTGTCCGGTTCTTATTTTTGTACATCCTTGTCATTTCCTTTGGCATCAGTGGGCCGGTTGTGTTCGGTCCTCATTCACCAAAGGGAAGCTTTGGAACGGTCAGTGTTACGAGTTTGGCTGAGGACGGTTGTGTCCCTTCCATCTCAGCATACTTGGTACTGTATTTTCATCAGTGGCAAAAGAGTAAGATATTTAAGATAATTGAAGATGCCAGAATAAATGTTACTGAAAGAAGATATAGGTGATTTTGTTGTTAATAAGCTGTTGCTCTGTTTGTGGGCATGCAAGATTTCAGAGGAAAAAAATGAAATTGATTATTGGCTGCAGTTTTACCGATAAATCAGAAAAAAAAAGTTATGGCTCTTACATCCAAATATGAGACATAGGAAGAGGTAGTGTTTACGGCATCACCCCTGGAGGTGGGACACTGCCGTCGGCTTCCTCTGTGACTTCATATGTCACTTTGTTTTCTGGTTAAGTTACAGCATGAAGATGGCAATGTATTTCTACCTTACAGTGGGCTTGCAGAATTAATATATTAAATGTTGCGGACATTCACACTCTGCATTAAGGAAAATGAGTATGTACCTACAAGAAATGCATGGGTTGGTGGACTTGCTAGCTTAGAGTGATTCACCATCTTGTTGCAGTATAGGGCAAGCACTGAATTCTCTTCCTTTAAATGTTGCCATGTTTTGTTATATGGTACTGCAGTTGCACAGAGCGCACAATTCTGAACAGTGCAACACACTATGGTACGGTCAGTTCCACTTAAAATAATTCCCTCCTATTACAGAGATCTAAAATGATGATATTCCTTTAATTTCAGTTGTGCTTTATGGATATTGAACATGTATCTTTTGTTAAGGGCATTTTTCATTTCAGAGATCTAACAGGTAGAAGTATCTACTTTAGGTCTGTGCATAAGCGTTTTTGGCATCTTACAAAACCGTGTTTGCTAGATGATGTCCATTGAAATAAGTGCTTATGAAAAGTGTTGTTCTTGGAAAGCTGCTATTTTGTGCCCTGAAAATAGTTACCTTTTACTTGAGATAGCAGCAGTCATTGGCGAGTGTGTGTTTAAGTGACAGATGTTAGGATGCCACAAGCAGGACTAAGCAGTGCCATCTGAGGGGCTGTGCAGTAGCTCATCTTCGTTTGTGGTGGTGGTGGTCTCTCCTTCCCCAGAAACTGCCATTTGCCAGCGCTGTGAGGAAGCCTCAGGACCAATTCTGTCAGCTCTACTCTTCAGCTGCTGGAAGAGATGTTGATGTTTTCTATTACTAAATGTTGTATTAAAGAGGAATATTACACTGACTAGCTCACTGTCCAAGGTCAGATGTGTACCTGGAGGAAACCTGTATCCCAGTTGCCGGTTTCTTTATGCTGACAAGTAATCTCTGTGCTCTCGTTAGCCAGATATTCATTCTATAATACAATAAAATATTAAAAATGAAACACTGTATCATCTCACATTAAATAATCTAATTTATAGTGATGCCCTACATAACCATCAGTGATATTAGGTTACAGAATACAAGATAATCCATCAAGCAGAACTTAAAAGCAGAATCAGAGTTCCATACTAAATGGTACATTTACTGATAAGTTCTTTAATATAACAAGGCAGCTATAAATTAAAATAACCCCATTAGAATCCAGGGCAAGGAAATCCAAGCAGACATGGTTCTCTTTGTTGAGGTGAAATAAACCCTCTTTTTTTCCCTGAAGAACAGAAAATAGGACAGCATATTTTTCTTGAAACATATATTTTTAAATCTCCAGAATCATGATAGTTGTTTGTTTGGCTGGACTCTGGCAGATTCTAGGTGTGATTAGAATCTGTATGTGTTGTGGACTAGCCTGTTCCCAGAATACAAGTGGAAATGCACTGTGTTTGTAACGATGCAATGTAAAAAATGTAGAGAAGCTTGTGGAAACCTGAGGAGAATATTAATGCACTTAAGGACTTAAGCTGGAAGAGGCAAGACAAAAAAAATCTCTTCTGTGCCCAATTCAAAAGGAAAAAATTTGAGAATGTGGCTCCAGATCATAGAATTCAGTCATTACTCCTATAGTCCATTATATGGGACTTTATCTGGAGTATCAGTTTTGCCAAATTTGAATTGTCTTTAAAGATCTTAAAAGCCACAGGATCTTACAAACTCTTCTGCTTTCCAAAGGGAGCCTTAACATTTCTTGGAGAAAAGGTGTGCAGACTTTACTGAATATTGTACTGAATACTGTACTGAATATTCACCTCAAACATGATTTAGTAAGAATGATAACCCTAGAAAACCCTTACCTGTTCCTAACAAGGAATTGCAATATATAGGCTTTATATGACATGCTTAATAGATAAATAGTATTACTTGCATCATATCTGTATTTTCCCTAGACTTTCTTTTGCTGCTCAGGTACCTATAGAAGCCATTCTTATTACCCTTCATGTTCCTCACTGAATTCAGCTCCAGACGAGCTTTGTTTTTCCTAACCCCATCCATGCACAATCAGACAATGTCTCTATATTCCTTCCAGGTCACCTGTCCCTGCCTCTGCCTCTTGTCCACTCCCTTGTAATGTTTGAGTTGTGTCAGGAGCACTGTGCTCATCCATGCAGGCCTCCTGCCTCCTTTGCTTGATTTCATACACAACAGGATGGACCATTCTTAAGCTTGGCAGAAGTGATACTTGAAAATCCAACAACTCTCCTGGATCTCTTTTCTCTCCAGGGCTGTATCCCATGGGATTCTTCCAAGCAAATTTCTGAACAGGCCAAAGTCTGCTCTCCTGAAACCTGGGGCTTAATGCTTTTTGTCATGATCCTCTCATGATCCTGAGCTTCACCACCTCATAGTGTGTGAAGCCGAGACTTCCCCCAGCTTTCACCCTACCCAGAATTTTCTCCTTGTTTGAAAGGGTGAGGTCCAGCAGAGCATCTCCCTTCATCAGCTCCTTGATCACCTGTGTCAGGATGTTGTCATCAATGGCCTCCACAGACCTCCTGGTTTGCTTGTCCCCAAGTTATTGTCCCTTCAGTAGATAATGTTTAAGGTCCCTTGTGAGGACCAAGGCATACAAGCATGAAGCTTCTTCCAGTTAAATGAAGAAGGCCTCATCTACTTCTTCCTGACTGGTCAGTTGGTAGGAAATGTTCACCACAACATCACCCACATTGGTCTGCCCACTAATCCTGACCTATAAACTCTCATCTGCCTCTCCATGCATCACCAGGCAGAGCTCCGTGCATCTCTGCTGCTCTCTCATGTAAAGGGAAACTCCCGCTCCTCAGTGTCCTGGCCTGTCTGTCCTAATGAGCCTGTATCCATCCATCAAAGCACGACAGCCGTATGAGCTGTCCCACCACATCTCCATGATCCTATTGAGATTGTACCTCTACAACTGGACACAAACATAAATTCATCCTCATTCCCCACACTGCATGCGTTAGTGTACAGGCACAGAGAGGCACCCAGCTGTGATGGTTTCCCAGGAAAAATATGAAAGCTTTCCTCATGGAGTCATGTGCTCAGCTTCTCTTTATTTTTCTGCATTGTTTGAGGTGGACCTCCTTCAGCCTTGTTCACCAGAGTCTCTCCTGTCCACATCTCCCTTTTCTTGCCAGCCTGATGTACCTTCCTTGCTTGACTGTGGGCCATCATCTCCCTTCCCCATTGTTCTGGGTTTAAAGTTCTCCTCCCCAGGCAGGACAGAGCTCCCAGTCCCAGAACTGGGGCACTGAGTCTGTCAGCAGAGCAGGACCCTTCCTCTCAGTGCCTGAAGTCACCAGCTTCCACCCTTTGCCTTCACAGGAGTCTCCAATTACCAGCCCTATCAGCTTAGACTCTGCCTGCGCTTCCTTTCATGCAGGGCCTGAGACAAGATCCTTCAACATCCTTTTTGATATCTCTGACATTGCAGAGTCTTCTGACCTTCTCCCACTGCTCCTTTACTTACTTCACCCATGCCCACCTCCTGCAGGCAAGGCGATCATCTTCTCCAGGCCCAGAGGTGACTTCTTCACCCCCGGACTTGGACACCCACATCGTCTCTTGGAAGCTCTTAAATGGGACCCAGACACTGTTCATAAAAATAGAAAATATTTCCTTGTTTGAAGACACGATGGAATGCTTTTCCATTCTCTCTGACTTCTTAATCTCTTTGTTGGTTACATGCAATGAAAGCCAAATTAGGTTCTTAATATTCATTTTACAAGGGATGTTAGAAATTTTCAAGATATATGGCTAAAATCAGGACATTTGCACAATTTTCAAGTGGCGACTCTTCTACACTTCCCTTGCTAGATATGTAATCAAAGCCACTGAAGACAACAGATTTTTCATTTGTCTTTTACAGAAACTCTGATGGTTTTCCTTTGCAGAATCAATTACATTTCCTTTCATTGCATTGATTTCCACACAGTTAATCTCTTACACTACTGATATCAGATGTGTACAAGCTTTCGATCTCCAATGGGAAGTCATGAATACTGAGTTTGATGTGTTTATGGATCAGCATGGTTCTTATGTCCATCAGTCTGTACTACTGTATTCTCTGGTTTTAGTTGTCCCCTGGGGTGGTTTCAGCTCCTCTGTCTTGAAATAATAATTTTAAAACTGGTATAGTTCTCACTTTGGTCTAAATGCCACCTTTGCCCATCTCTGGGCAGGGCATAACTGAATTAAAATAAATCTTATCTATTTCTTGTGTACCTTCAGAAACTGCTAAGTCCTCTAAATCCTTGGCTTGGTAAGGAGTTAGCTTCTTTCTTTGAATTAAAGCAAAGCTAAACCCCTGTATGAAAACTGGAACTGTAGCCTTTTCTGTCAATAATTTATCAAGATGTGATTCTCTGCAATGTGTTGATTGTGTGGAAGAGTTTTATTTGTTCATCACCAGTTTTAATAATGACATTTTGCTTTTGTAAAGAAAAAAATTTGATTTAAAAATCCTTTATCTCATTCGTCCATCATAATTGTTATCTTTCTCTTTCCTAAATTGCCAACATGAACCATTTGATGGAGAGAATTAAAATATTTTGAAGTTGTCTCACTTCTTTTTTTCCACCTGCTATCAAGCTATATTTAAATGACAACAATAAAAACCTAATTAAAATAGTAGCTCTTATTATGTAAGCTCACTGGTGAGGAGCAGTTTATGGTTTTATTAACCTTTTTGAAGAACTGATAAGATTTGGCGTAATCATGTCATATGCATTAAGAACAACACTCATGACAGAATGCATTAATGGAAGCTATTTGAACATCAAAGTTTGCATTTTATGAGGTTCAAAAGAAGAAATTGGCAGCATATTCATTAAATAATGCATAGTCAATCAAGCTTTAGAACTGATTTTGAATTGATCATACATTTTTCTCCTGCAGTTGATATAAGAATGATAACTGCAAAATGCCAAGACCTTTCCAGTACAATGCCTGTCAGATTTCCTTGATACTGCAAAGTGAAAACACAATTATCATATCTGCTTCAAGATGCTGCATGGACAAGGATGGGCATGCTAATTCTGTGTAGTAGTAAGGACAAGTTTTAACTTGGATAAAACAGCAGGAAATCTTTCTCTCTCTGCAGTTTTTCATTTTCACAGTCCAGGTTTCATATGGCAGTGGGAAAAAAAAGCAACCCGGTTTGAGAAGGTCTATCTTGAAAATATTTCGATGGAATTAGAGAGCACTAGACATGGAAGGGAGAAGGGAGAGGTCTTTCTGTGCGCGCGTTTCCAGGAAGAGCTTGATCATGCTCAACTTGTGTTCATGATCTGACATTCCCGAACCCAGGATACATGCTGTGACTCTGTTGCAGCCCTCAACCAGTTCCTTAGCATATAAATAAAGAGGTGATTCTTTTCTACTTCCTGGACATATTAGGAAGCTGAATCTGTATATTTTTCTGAGGCTTTCAGACCTATGTGATGTGCAACACCATATAAATATGTAGACAGTTAATATACAGTTCAGCACAAAACTTTCCTATCATTTACCCCCAAAAAAGCTGAATGGATGGATGTTAAAAAATTTTAAGGAAGTATCTTACACTGAAAAGTTAAAAAAAGCAGTCCTTGCTTAAACTGTGGGACTGTTGTTAATTTTGGTGCCAGGTGCCCACGAAGCTGCTGTATCACTGCCCCTCCTCAACAGGACCTGGGGAGAAGATACAATGATAAGGACAGGGAGATCACTTACCAATTACCATCATGGGCAAAAGAGACTTGACTTGAGGAAAATTAATTTAATTTATTGTCAGTTAATCAGAGTAGGGTAATGAGAAATAAAAACTAAATCTTAAAAATGTCTTCCCCCTGCCCCTCCATTTTTCCCAGGCTCAACTTCACTCCTGATTCTCTCTCCTTCCTCCCCCCTGAGCAGCGCAGGGGGATGGGGAATGGGGGTTGTGGTCAGTTCATCACATCTTGTCTCTGCTGCTCCTTCCTCCTCAAGGGGACCACTCCTCACACT
>NW_009648785.1:1515488-1550325 GCF_000708025.1 Charadrius vociferus
CGTCTCCAGCATAGGGTCCCTCCCATGGGAGGCAGTCTTCCATGAACTTCTCCAACACGAGTCCTTTCTGTGGACTGCAGTTCTTCGTGAACTGCTCCAGCGTGGGTCCCTTCCACAGGGTGCAGTCCTTCAGGAACAGACTGCTCCAGTATGGGTCCCCCATGGGCCACAAGTCCTGCCAGCAAACCTCCTCCAGCATGGGCTCTCCACAGGCTGCAACTTCTTTCAGGGTACATTCAGCTGCTCCAGTGTGGGGTCCTCCATGGGCTGCAGGTGGACAGCCTGCCTCACCGTGGTCTTCTCCAAGGGCTGCAGGGGAACCTCATGTTCTGGTGCCTGGAGCACCTCCTCCCTCTCCTTCGTCACTGACCTTGGTGTCTGCAGAGTAGTTGCTCTCACATTTTCTCATTCCTCTCTCACAACTGTTGCACAGCATTTTTACACTTTTATGGATATATTGTCACAGAGACCCTACCACCATCTCTGATGGGCTCAGCTTTGGCCAGCAGCGGATCTGTCTTGGGGCTGGCTGGCATTGGCTCTTTTGGGCGTGGGGGCAGCTCCTGGCATCTTCTTACAAAAGCCACCCCTGCAATTCCCCCCACACCGAAACCTTGCCTTGTAAACCCAATAAAATATTCACACACACTCTCTATTGAAGAGATAATTGACAGAAAGTAGGTAGGAACCTTAAATTGCACGAAGATTGGTTTCAGGCAGTTGAATCCCCATTTATATCCCAGAGTGATGCAGGCCTGAACCATTCAAGGACTGCCTAACCTTACAGAAGTCTGGATTTACTTCAAATGATTAACTTCATTTTATCACATATATTCTCACAGGGCTCGTTTGGTGAAATGGGTGGCTGTTGCTTAAGAAATTTGATGTGGCTGCAGTTTAGGTAGACGAGCCTAAGGACTTGGGTGTTGTTCAGATTGTGAGCAACAGCATCAAGGAAACAGTCATTGAACATATGCTACATACCCTTCTGTTGGGGCTGTGCCACCCTGCAGCAGGAGGAGAGGGCCTTTGGACACATCGAAGGATATTCATGAGGATGCCACAGTCTGGTTTATTAGTAGGCTGGAAGAGAGGATTGTCGCTTCTCCAAGACTGTTTTCACCATACCTTTTATTTTTTTTATTCCCATATTAATCTACTGATGGTCTAATTGAAATGCATGTATCCATTAACCTCAAAGAGCTAATGGGCCAGATCTTGAGTGGATGAAGGCATCTGACATTGGCTGTTTGTTGGCTGTTTATACGCAGTGGAAGTGATAGACACCTAACTTATATGAGCTGCATTAAATGACTTTATTTGGACTTGGAAGCACCCAGCACGTCATAAAAGCTGCTGGAGAATGAGAAGCCCCTGAAGTTTAGGCAGATTTTATGCGGCTTTACGCCTTTATTGGTACTTGCATCTCTCTGGTGAGTCTACTTGCCATTTCTCTGAGGCAGACTGGATCATGCCTTTGGAATCATAGATCTACAAAAGGCCACAGGAAGTCCTGCACAATCCTGAGGTAGGATTGAATCCTACCAATGTACATTGGCAACATACAATGGCAGATGTACAGAGCAAGATATATACAAGAACTATTTTCTTTTATTATTTCAGCAAAAGGGATTTTACAGTAGCCATAGGTCTGCCTTTGCAGAAGGAAATATAATTTCAAGTAAGTATCATGTTGAAGCTGACCATGACTCTGTAGGTAAATGGATCAGTTAGACATGCACTTCATGGCAGGACAATGCACGTTCTGTATCTCTTCTCGCCCAGTCTTCACAAGCTTATAGTAGTCTACCTGATGTGAAATTGTAATTCTAGAGGGATGATTTTATGGTTAAGGCATTGCAAATAAGCTCAAGCTACCCAACTTTTACTCACGGTCAAGATCAGGTTTTCCAGTCTTCCTGTGTGACATTTAAAATAGGATTTGCCTGATTAAACATAGTTTCCTAGAGAACTTCAGGTGAATAGTGTTAAATGCACGTGGCCTCTAGATGATACTCTGTGAGAGCACAGATCTCCCTGTGTCCTGTCAGCCAGATGTTTTAGACGCATGAAGGGGCTTAAAACGGCTGTAAGGCACCTATGTTTGGGCAACTGAGTCTTGTCTCTGGTGTCCCTGTCTCTCTTTTTTTCACATGTTGAACAGGGACTGTAGTACCTCTCTGTCTATTAAAATGATGCGCTGTTGGAGTAGGGACTGTCTTTTCTGTGCATTTGTTCAGCATCTGCAACAGTGAAGTCCATGGATAATTACCTTTACACAGATTTTTTTTACTGATTCTGCAAAATAAATATAAGCATTTCTGAGAGCTGCACAGAATTACAAAATGAATCTGTTATTTTATTTATTTTGCCAGAATACTCCCTCAAGTAAACTGGCTTGCCAGCAAAAGAGCAGACTTCTACATGGGATGGGGGGAAATAAGAGAAAGCTTTAACATTAAAACCAGAAAACAATGACGTACGCTATGTTGGAAAAGAGTACCATGTTGATTTGTAGTTTTATTTCCCCACTCACTAAGCCTTCCATTTTGTAATATTTTTTTTCGGACTCCAATGAACTTTGGACTAATTTGGAATTTAAAACAGTGTAAAGGCAAGACTTTGTGCCTGTCTGTACACGTTCTTGTTGACCAAACTCTCCAGGTTATATGGCCAAACTTTCTATGCTAACTACTCTCTTGCAGTTAAATCCCATGGGCTGACCTTGCAGTGTGGAAAGCTGCCTCCTAACAAGTAGGAAATATTCACACTTCTACAATGTGCTAATAATTTAAAGTAATAAGCATTCAGGCATTAACTTTATGCTTGGAGATGCTAAATTTGAGTGATGTCGCTCATTCAGTTGACAAGTTACGCATGTTAGAAATCATGGGGTAAAAGAGAACATGAACTTATAATACCACCCTACAGTTGGAAAATGAATAGAAGCAGTAGAAATGCAGATTAATGCATATGAATTTATTTTCTCTTGGTCTGTGAAGAAATAGGAACTTCACTCATCTCTTTAGCTGGAAGGAATGTGGCTTGAACAACTCTTAAAAGAGGTGTAGTATTCATCTCCTCAATACAGTTGGTCACTGTGACATTTGTGGTGGTTTTAAAGGGGTTATTTTCATTAGATTCCTGAAAAGGTCCATACGTTAATCCATTTAAAAGTACCAGTATTTTAATTACTACAGCATAATTACTTAATACCACCCTGGGTCAGTTTGGTAGCGAACATTACTTCAGAAACCCTTAAGCAGTTGCAAAAAAAAATTAAATGAATCGTCCTTAAATCAATCATTGTTGTTAAGGCTTTTGTATGTTTTAAGTGAATTAAGTTTATTTTGTTGTTAGTTTAAACATTTATCTTACTGTATAAATTTATCTTATAGGATAAATATTTAATCTGTGACTTAAAATTCTCCTCCCTTCTCAGGCCTGCGGTCCAACCAGTCTAGTATTTTTTCGCCAATATTAGTTGGGTCACGTAAGGATGTCAAATGGTTTGAAGTAATCAGCTCTAATACAAGTTGCAAACAGGCAGAGATTTCCCAGCCCACAGGAGTTAGTGATGTGTTGATACCTGAGGCTAAAGGGCTTATATCTTATGCTGAAAGTTTCAGGTGACAGCCTGAGCCACATAAAACCAACGGCAAAATCCCCATTGATTTTTATTACCTTGGGATTAAGTGAATGCATTTAAAAAAATCAACAAACCAACTTTATCTTCATCCTCCAGGACATTTCAGTTATCTTTGTTAAGTGTTTCATCTTTTGAGCATCGATTGTAACATCCAGCAGGAAGAGAATTAAGTTCTTGTCTTGTTACATCCAGTGGCAAGGAGTTCCATGCGTTAATTCTGATTTCATTGGGGAAAATATTTTTATCCACTTTTAAACAGATTTCTTCTAGGTTTCATTGGTTTCCTTGTTGTTTTGGAGAAATGAAAGGGTGAAGACATGCTTTTTTCTTTTTTCTGTTTCCTCTCCTTTGTCTTGTAGAGCTTATGCCTTCCTTGTTTATTCTATAGAGTTAGCAATTTCAGTTTCTTCAATCTATGTATGGATGTTTCCATTCTTCTTACTTCTTTCAGAATATCTTCTCTTTCCTCTACGTTGAATGTGTCATGACAAAAATGGACATGGTATTCAACGTGGGGTTATCATCCTGACATAATACAGGTTTCTTTTCCACGCCATCAGTCGTGCTGAGTGTTGGACTTTATGTGCTGTGCATGATAAAAGGCATATATATTGTAAGAATGTCGGGGGTAAAGTCTTGCTCAGATATGAATGCCAGAAGAGAAGATTCCAGAAGTTTTGGGTCTGCTCTTTGTCTCCTGTACAGAGAGGCATAAAACTGAGCTTGACCCCCGCTGTTGTCATTTTACTTTAGTCTAGAACTGCTATGTACAGTAAGCATAAGATAATGTGAAAGTGATATCCATACATTTTTAATAATTTTTGTTTACTAAAATGTCTTACCTTTTAATTAGCTGGAAGGATTATGATCACTTGATAGAAAGCACTGCTTTGATGTCATAAAACCAAAACAGTAAAAAATATTATATAGGTATTTCATAATATCATCTGATATCCTTCTAACCCAGAATGTGAAGGTACCCAAAGACAGTTCGTTTTGATGAATAACGGAAGTTCAAAAGCTTTTTCTTAATTTATAAGATACATTACACAGAAATCTTCCTTGTGCTGCTTTATTTATCTTTTATCTTGATTATGGTTGACGTTTTTAGGGTACAAGGCACTGTAGTTAGGAGGATAATTTTAAATTCTCTATGAGGTGCTGCAGTTTGGCTCTGAATTATATGGGAGGCAGTTTGAAGTCAGAGCACTGTATTATTTTTCCATTGCAGCTACTGGGTACCTCATGCAGCCTGATGAGTGCAACGAAGCTTTGAAAGACAAAACAGTGAAGAATGAAAACATTGCAGTGCTTTACAAAGCGAAGGGCAGGAACACATTGTCAATCCACCTTCTTTATTTTTCCTGTAAATTCATTTAAAATGTAATACAGTACAAAGTATTGCAACACCTTCATTTGCTGGAGAATCTGGGCAAGGGAAGGGTTTTGCATCGCTTGAGTAACTCCTCTTGATTGTGTGCCTGTCACAGAAGACCCCCCACCCAGGAACCCCTCACATATTAATCTCTTGGACACAGAGATTTGGATTTGTTTGGGCTGAAAGTATCTTATTTTGCTTCATCTTCCTGTTTTTTATGTACATTTAAGCTTCAACAACCCTCCCATATGCAGACTAGATAACACATAGAATTCTTTATTTGGCATCCCTCATCTGGCTCCTCAGCTTAAAAATCAAGGTGGGAAAGAGAATGTAGTATCTTCCACAACATATTTTTTACTTTTAAAAATATTAATTGGATGCAGCTTTTCTTAGTTTAAAAGGGATAAAAGCAAGCTACAGTTTCAGTCATACTTTTTACCCTCTAGGCAAACTCTGTATAACTGCTGCCAAAATTAAATTAGGATCTGTACTTTCTTCCAGAATCTTTCCAGCTTATCTTTAGGTGAAACACATACCATAATAGGATTTGAAACAGAAGCTGAAAGCAAGTGTTTTTCCCATTTCTGTCTTTTCATAAGTGTAACATGAGAAATTGCATTCTAGTATCGTGGTAAAGATACCTAACGTCTATTCCCATATAATGGTTGAGCAACCTGGTCCGACGGAAGGTGGCTCTGCCCACAGCAGGGGGGTTTGGACCTAAATGATCTTTAAGGTCCCTTCCAACCTAAACCATTCTATGATTCTGTGGTATCTTCAAGTGTATGAAAACCCATCTGTAAATGTCTACTCAGTTATATTAGCAGTTGGTCTTTCAGTCTAAATGGCTTTCTGGTACCCTGTTCAGTACATCTTTGCAGTCTGATGGAGTTTTAAAATATTTTAAAAACAAGAGCGCTACTTTGAGCAGGATGCGGTACACTTGGGGGTGAGGAGGGGACAAGATCCATGTCATCGATGACAGCAAAGTACAGAACAAAGCATTTAACCAAATGATAAAGACTGATGCCATGGAACAGTATTTTTTTTAAATGGCTGGCTAAAGTTTTGCTCACTGATCAGCACTTAAACACCTAAATAAACAGCTTGATTCCCAAAAGCATTCTTATAGCAGTAGATCTAACAACTCACATGAAACTAGCTTAAAAAAAAACCCAGGAGGCTTATTTAGGAGTTGTATGATAGGCTCCTTTCCTGACAATCTTGAATTGAAAATTTTCTGATTGATAAGAATTTTATAGTTATAAATTCTTCTCCAAGCTGGAACTGCTTTCCCACAGACAGCACCAGCTGTGTGAGCAGGCGTTTGCAGAGGCAGGCTCAGGTACTCGCCGGCGATCCTTGGTGTGGGGTTGCCCTTGCCCCCCGAGGAGCTGCGAGGTCCCATTACACTTTGATCATGTAATCTTTCAGCAACCTGAATCCACTAGATTTTTGCAACAGGAGGGGAGAGGTTTCCAAAGACGGGCTGGGCGTTATGGCAGCTGCATCCATGCTTGGGGGGGGAGGTGAGTCCCCATGGGTGCCTTTGTCCCATCCATCCTGGTGCCCATAGGAAGGGGATCTAGGGACCAGGGCAGGGTGGGAGGTCTAGCACACCTCTTTGGGTCCTTGGAGTGATGTGCATCTCCTGCCCAGCCAAAACATCAACCTCCTCGTGGAGCCTGTGCTTCATTTGTTGCAGTCACATAGTCTGCCCCCTGTTCGATAGCACACGTTGTCTTCTGCATCTGCATTAAAAACTGGATTCAAATTTATTTAATAGGTTGCCAGCTGTGTTTTAAGGAAACGGGAGCAGCTGGAAACAAGAAAGAAGCCATTTCCAGTAGCCAGTTCTTTCACCACATAACATCACCATCAGCTCTGCAAACCGCTACTGTGTCCTGGACCACTTTTTCAAAATCCTGAGTGATGGCATTCTTCATTTCATGCACTCTAACTGCACTGTTCAATTTCTGAAATGAAGACAGGACTGAGAAAAATAAAGCTTGTATCAAAGGACCAAGGCTTCACTTTGTTATAAATTAGCGTCTTTCTATTAGTTGATGGAATTGGAAGCAAGCTGTGGAAATCCTTTTTTTGACAAAGGATGCTGTAAAAATGTGATATGTGATTTTGTATTGCCAATTATTGTAAAAGCAAAATGCAACATTTTATAATGGAGCCACTGCTTAATGCTGTTCTCTTTTTCTTTTTCCCTTCAAATCAGATATTTATCTTTGAGAATAACATCTATTACTGTGCCCATGTGGGGAAACAAGCCATCCGAGTGGTCTCCACAGGAAAGGAAGGTGTTATTTTCAATGGGCTCAGCGACTGGCTGTACGAAGGTAGGATACAACATTTAGGACAGCAGTTAGTTATGAGTTTAAGTTACACTCTAGATTTACAGACCTGGCTGGAATTAGACGTTCAGCATTGCATTTCTGGGGAATGGTAGACTACAGAGCTGAAAATCTGCTATTCTAACAGTTTTCTGAAGTGCTGGACTGGAAATAATGTGAAATGATGTAAGAATTCTGTTTTCAGGCTGTTTTTCTTTCCCTTAGTCCAAAGGTAATAAATCACAAAGCTTTAACGAACAGAACTGCTTCATTATTTATTGGCACTGCAATCACTCATAGACATGACAGTTTTCAAGTCACAGAAAAGGACAGAAATGGGGACGGGAAGGGGTTTTCTTTTAAAGGAAGAAGCGAGGAAACAATTTTACTTGATTGGTTGTTTTCCACATCACGAGGTGGGTCCTGGAAGCTGCCCAGATCTTGCTACCTAAAAGTTTTCTAAAATCAGACAGGTCCTCACAGTAATTAACTTCTTTCCCTTGAAAATGGGGCTGATGGGGTAGAGGGTCATCACTGGAGCACTGCTTTATTTTGGTCCTTTCAGCTGGCAAATAGCCCTTTAGGGGTCCGTGGGCAGCTGCTTGCAAAATAATATCACCTGCTCGCTAGCTTAGGAAAGGATCACAGCCATCCCCAGTTCTTTTGGGGGATGTTAGAGTCTTTTAACCTAATACTTTATCAGAATTAAAATTAAAGTATACATATAACGTGCGCACAACCTGCATCCCTCTCTCTGTGTTGCTGGCTAATGCTGCTACCAATTTCTTTTCACAAGATTCTGATTTTGGGACCCAGCAGTGTCTTTTTCTTGTGACACGATTTCCCTCTAAAGTCCCATTTCTTTCTGCAGGCCCCAGCACAGTCCCAAGCTTTTCTTACCTCCACAGGAAGAAGTCTACAGATACGTCTATTAAGTGCACCATGTTGGCTGCTCCCAGTTTTCCTGAGATGTAATGGAACAAAATAGGTTGCAAAATGCTGTTCACCATCCATTGGCATAAAATTATGAAGTGCTCCTTAAATTACTCTGTATCACAGTTAAGCTGGGACTGTTGGACTCAAAAGTGAGGGAATTAGAATAAATTATTTTGTTTGCCGCTCCCAGAGAAGCTGGTCCCATAAATCAGTGTACAAACTCATCAAACACATCAGTGGAAAAATCTGATAGCGGTTTAGATTACTTTTGATATTTAAATGTGTGTTTACACTGTACCACAGAATATTTGCAAGTGAATGACCTCCTTGTGAAGCACTTTGTAACCAGAGGAGTGGCTGAAAAGTTACAAAATGCATTTTTCTTTATTTTTTTATTTAGTTATGAATTTGTTGCTGAAGTTGTGGGCAGGCCTGTTGACTCTGTAGGTCAAACGAGCATATTATTACCCGTATTTTGCTGATAAACAACATTTAGTACATAAGGTCTTCTTGGAGAGTCTTGCATGCAACACCATGCTGACAGGAGTTTGTCAAGCTGCTGAACTCCAAGCATGCCAGCAAGCCCGTGATGACACTTGTGTTTAGCTGACACATATTTTTATTCAATTACGGGATTGCTCAGCCAATTTCTTGGCTGACATTGACTTTCAGGCTTGTCCTTTATAATGAACTTTCTTGTTAACTTTATGTTAATGTACTTGGATAAGAAATGAATTTATGATCAAAGCAACCTGATCTAGTTGAAGATGTCCCTGCTCATTGCAAGGGAGGTTGGATTAGATGACCTTTTAAGGTCCCTTCCAACCCAAACTGTTCTATGATTCTATGAAATACAGTCTGGACATACCAAGCCAGGTTCTGTAATCTCTCTGAGCAGCATGTACAGAGTAGGACTGCTGAACGTGCTATTCACTGGGAGTACATTTTGAAGAAATTTGGATATAGCATCCCTTTGGAAATGTCACTTTCTGTCCAAATACAGCTTATATTGAAATGAAAACTTCTCTTGCGTCTCAAGCAAGGTGTAGAAGGACCCACAGGAAAACCTGAGATAAGATTGTTCCCAAATAATGGGGCGTGGAATCCAAAATCAAATCTAGAACTGGACTGTGTAAGCTGAGCTCCTTATCCTGCACTATGTCACTTGTGCAGTCCTCGTGGAGGTAAATATGGGACTGGAGTAAAGGCTGAGGATTCATGGCAGACGCTTGAACAAGCCATGGGGCCACGGGATTGCACAGGTCTGCGGTGTTCAGATGTCAGCTCTCGGAATGCATGGATGGATGGAGGGGGATCCCAGAAGAAATGGAATACTGTGTGGTGGTAAATGGGTAAGGACCACTGGGAGATGGATGATACCTCTTCAACAGATTCCATGGAAATTCAGGCATCATTATCAGGCTGAAGTTTTACCCTAGCAGCCAACACACTGTTACTGGTGCCTTTACTTTTCCAACTTCTCTCCTTTTCTTCGGTGCCTCTTCTTGGGTGGCATAAACTGAAACAAATTTTGAATTCCAAACTCACCTGACTGGAATTGCCTGGTATCTGGGCAAGGAACGAGAATTCCCTCCTCAGGGCTATTTTTACTCTTCCCTCATTCCCGCTGATGTTTATAGCCATGTCTTCCCCATCTCCCTATCAGAGCTGGATCGGATCCTCAGACCCATGTTTGTTTGCACTGCCGCCGTCTCAGCGAGCTACCGGGATGGATGCTGAGCATATGTAGAAATCTCATTCCATCTGTGCAGCCATCTCCAGCAGATAGTCTGCAAAGGAGCTGCGAGAAGCGCTGAAACGGGATCACGGAGAGTTCAGCTCACTCCTCTTCCCTCGCGTGCTCTTTTTGTTGCTGAAGTTCCCCACCTCCGGCAGTGGCAGCAGGACCCCACCAGCCGAACCTCCCCGCAGCGCCCGCCGGGTTACTGTGACAGCTCATGACCTGCTTCTCACTTTCCCCCAATGCAGCACACACACACCAAAAAAAAAAAAAAATCTTGATGTTTTCTATTTGAGAAAGCCACTTTTTAAAGTGTTTTATTGTAATTGGCAAGAGCACATCAACAAAAATCCTCCCCTCCCCATCTGAGAGCGGTTTGCGGAGCACGCTATGCAGATCGCCATCCCAGCAGTGCCACCATTCGGGGTAACTCCTGACACTTGATATGAATGGTAGACCCAGAGGGAACACTTTTCTTCATAACATGATTGCTTTTGTCACAACAGAATAGATGCACGGTACTATTAATCACAGGTTTTTACTAAGTCCGGAAGCAGAGCAGATCTAGAATAGATTTGACAGGGTTTTTTTCCCCTGGAAAAATGCAGAAGTTCATTTCAATTCAAGTTAAGCTCTGCTTTTGTAAATCTGCCAAAGGGGAAAAAATGTCTTCGAGGTATTTATGCTGATCTGTAGACTTTTGATAATATAGTGAAAAACATTTCAAATCAATCAGAGCTTAATCTACTTAGTGCGTTTAGCTGGAAGGTTATAGATTGATACATAGATTACTGTAACATGAAAGCATAGATTAAACATGGCTTTTATTACTAAAATAAGCATTGACAATGTTTTCATAGTCTGACTTAACATTTTTAGAGCTGTGCCTGATAGATTCTTACACTAAAATGGAGTAATATCCTATAAAAGAAAGTTTAAAGTTCTGCAGCTGAAACCTGCTAAGCATCTAAATGCATAGAACCAGCAAAGAGTGCTTTATTTTTCAGTTTGCTGTGTGATTGTTGTTGGTTTGAGAATATGTTGGTTGAGAATATGAGAACAATGAGGCTTAAAGATAATTTCAAAAGAAGTGGTGGTATAGCACAAAATACTTTCAAAGTGATAGGATAAGAGTATTTATATGTTCTTTATATATACAGTAATTTTATTAATGTACATTTTAACAAGTAAAGTGCAGGTAAAATTCATTTCATTTAAGTACTTTGTTACAGCACTCTTCAGACAGAAATGAAATCTGTCATGGTGTAATTGAAGTATCTTCATTTGGGGAGGGCACTTGGGGAGATCGTTCAGATGCTGTGAGAAAGGGCGGCAGCGAGGGGCTCTGCCTGTGCGATCCGGCCAAGTGACAAAGAAGAGGTTGGGATGTCCCCGTGCTGCAGTTTGGAAGCTCGTTGAGTGCATTCGCGTTTGGGAGTGTGTGATGCTGAATCCTGAGGAATGGGGCAGGAGGACCTCCCTCCATGCAGGCATGCTGCTGCCAGAGCGGGGACACCCCAGCAGGGTAATTCAGGGTCCCTTTACATGGCTCTGCTGAGCAGGACAGGGACCTTTCCTGGGCTGCACTGCTGTAAAGCCCTGGTGTGACCTCCTTTGAGCAAGTCTGTGTTCACAGATAGAGGTACGTGACTTCTGGAGAGCTACTTAGCTTCTTAGCATCCTAGCTTCTCGGAAACGATGGGGGAGCAGGATGCGACACAGTGGCGTGTGCTCCTGTGACCAGCAGGAGGGGAAGGAAGGGTTTTCACCTATAGATGGACTTATCTCATCCACAGAGTGTGAAACTGAGGGTTTTCCTATGCGTGTCCTCAGATGTAAAAGCAGTCCCTTAGAAGCTGTTTTGCAACTTGCTCTGCAGGACGCATTTTGCGGTTTTAGTGATTCGGTTGCAAAAGGAAGAATTGCACACGAGTTACTCCCTCATCTTATGTCACTGTCAGAGCAGTCAGAAGAGTTTGTCCTGTAAGTCTCTAAAGATCATCTCAAAGTGAGCATCCCCATTCCAGACAGTCCTGACACCGTGGCTGTGACGTCTCATCTGAACGTCTCCTCAACCTCACATCAGCGAGAACCACATCTGGCAGCTCGGCACCAGCCCCAGTTCCCCAGCACACGTTTAAAACTCTTACACAATGTGAGCTATATGAATCCATTCTTTAAAATTAATACTCTACTCTGTTGAGCTCAATGCACAGCGGTGTTGCTATGCTTTATTTTTGGCTAGGGATCAAGAGGAGGAGCGAAAAGGGACTCTTTCAGCAATGACTCGTATGCCTTATTAATCTTCATTCTGCCTGCATCTCATGTTATCACCAACAGATCCTCTAATGTGACTTCGCAGTGACACCTGGTGGGAGAGGCCAGGATGTCGTCGTCATTAAGACAATGAAACTGCAGAATTTTTTGCTTCAAGATCTAGCGAAGGCTCTCGATTTCCCTTCACATACATTTCCCCGAAACTCTCCCTGAGCTTATGGGCACTACACATTCAAAGCTACTGGCTGATTCATGCTAATAGCAGTTCTGTTCCTTTTCTAGACTTTATAAAGAGAGGAAGGAGAACACAGTAATAAAGAAAAATCTTTTCCATAATTTAATTAGCATCTCATAAAAATCAGAGGGTATATTTAGAACATGTATGGCTGGTCTCAGAGGTGCAGTGCCTGGTAGCAGCTGCCAAATGAAATAGCAGTTATTTTGAGCAGTATCATTTATGTTTACAGTATTTCAAGCATGTGAAATAGATAAATTTCTTAAGTTTAGGAGTATCAATCCTGGGACTCTGGAAAAGGTCTTAATACTGGGAAGATGCTAGATAAGTCTGCTGAAACAGTGCCTTATCTAATTTGTGTGCTCAATTTTTCATTGTATAATATAAGAATGCTGAACTTCTGCTTGGAAACAGGAACTTTGATGATGGAATTATACCTGAATTTGGAAATGGGCATTCATAATTAGGCTGAAAACAAGTAACTCCTAAAATTCCTGCTCAGTGTCACCGGAGAAGGAGATCAGATATCCTAATATTTCACAGTGTAGGGCTAACCTTTCCCAGTAATTAGTAGCTCCAAAACCTGGTGGGGGAGGATGAGATTAAGAATTAGACTGAGTCATCACTGAACTTTTACTCTGGATAAATTAATCACTTGCTAAGAGGATGCTAAAGCCAGGGCTCCAGGCAGTAAAAGGGACCAGCCCTGATGTGACTACCAAAAATTCCTTTTTGACAAGATACATGAAGAATCACTGGGACGGTGAATACAGATTCTTGTTTGTTTGTTTTTAAGAACTTTCGCTTCTTCAGTCTCAGAGAAAATATTTCATGGAGGTGGATAAATTGCAGTTCTACACATCTGCTATGGGATAAAGGAGGTAGGGAAACACTTGGCACTGGGAAACGGCCTCATATAGTGCCACAAATGCACCCCAACTAGTTTGTCCTCAAGTACATGCTGCTGTTATTCAGGGCTTTTGGGGAAGCTGCGTGGAATTTGTTCCCTCATTTCTGTGCTTGTTCAGGCGAAGTAGCAAAGCCAGTGTGGTGTTTCAGTGACATTGTCACCATATTAAATTCTAAATATGAGCCAGCAGTGTGCCCAAGAAGGCCAATGGCATCCTGGCCTGTATCAGGAATAGTGCGGTGAGCAGGACTAGGGCAGTGATCATCCCTCTGTACTCGTCACTGGTGAGGGCCCACCTCAAGTACTGTGTTCAGTTTTGGGCCTCTCACTACCAGAAAGACATTGAGGTGTTGGAGTGTGTCCAGAGAAGGGCAACGAAGCTGGTGAGGGGTCTGGAGCACAAGTCTGATGAGGAGTGGCTGAGGGAATTGGGGTTGTTTAGTCTGGAGAAAAGGAGGCTGAGGGGAGACCTTATCGCTCTCTACAGCTCCCTGAATGGAGGTTGCAGTGAGGTGGGGGTCAGTCTCTTCTCCCAAGCAACAAGCAATAGGACAAGAGGAAATGGCCTCAAGTTGCACCAGGGGAGGTTTTGGATGGATATTGGGAAAAATTTCTTCACCAAAAGGATTATCAAACATTGGAACAGACTGCCCAGGGAAATGGTGGAATCACCATCCCTGGAGGTGTTTAAAAGACGGGGAGATGTGGTGCTTAGGGACATGGCTTAGAGGTGGTTTTGGCAGTGTTAGGTTGATGGTTGGACTCGATCTTAAAGGTCCCTTCCAACCTAGACAGTTCTATGATTCTAAAATCGAAAGCTTTCTTCTCTTTTGCATATCGGACATTATTCAGTGTTGCCCATTCAGCACATGCAGCTGTTGTGTAGCACTTGGGGCTGTGCAATTCCCAGTTAGCCATTATTTAGCTGCCTGTTGAAAGTGTAGGTGACTATTTTTTGGTGCACCTTTATTTGCATGCTCACTTATACCAAATGTGTATAAAATCTGGCCATTTCAGTTGCATTCAAAATAAAAACGAAGAGCAGCTCTTGGCCTCAGCCACATGTTTGAAGTGGGTATTTCCACCATACATAATTATGTTGCAAGGAAGATGAACTAGATGAAGCTTTGTTCTACCTAATTCATGTTAAAGCACAGGAAAAGAGCACTTTAAATTTTACCAGATCATTTCATGAAAGGTTTTGTAGAAGTTCCCTCACCTTCTTGCTTTGGCGGAGGTTCCCCTGTCATAGGGAAGGAAGCTCACATTAGAGATTGCATCACCAGGAGCAGCCTTCTGGCCCCTCTCAGTTGGCTAAGGTCAGGGAAAATTGAACCATTTACAATGCACATTGCAAATGCCTGCCTAGAAATCAGCAAGCTCCTGAAAACTTTAAAATGTGCTGTTATCTGGACTGGCTTCAAAATCCAGCACCGCACCATGATAAACCTTGCCAGCTCTAGCCCAGTCTTTAACCTTCCCTTTCTGCAGAAGGTTGTTGTGAAGGGGGCTGCCAGCCAAACCCAACACCTGTCATCCTCTAATTTTTGGATCGCCATCATTCAGGCTTCAGGATGGCTTTTGGAAGGAAAACAGAATGTTATTTACTGTGGTCAGTGATCTCCTTGGGGTGGTGGAAGGAAGCCAGGTGTCTGTCCTGATGTCACTGGTTAGCCAGTGGCTGCCAGTTCTTTACATCAAGAGATGTTCAGCGAGTGAGGTTGTTGGTGTTTGTGCTGAAGCTTGCACTCTTCCTCCACAGATTTCCTATTTAAAAGGGCTTTTCTTCAGGGAAAGCTCTGAGCCAATCATCATTGGATGATTTCTATATACGTGCAGTAATAGTAAAAATAAAAATGTCATATTCTGCTGTTGCCAGTATTTTAATCTTTTAAAGTAAGCAACACTCATCTGCATTGCAACAAATTGTGAGTGACTTGTTCAGGCCTGCTTGGCTATGTGATTAAAGAGATTATTGAAGTTTATATGAATCTTTTCCTGAAAATAGATTTGCAGTCTATATAGCAAACATGAGAGCACAAATTGTGTTCAGTTACAGACATTTAAATCCAGACTAAGTCTTTTGATCTCTGCAGATTTAGTTGAGATGTGCAAGTTCCCACAAAATTTAAGCAGCTGCTGTGGTAGAATCTTTTCTGTTTTCAACTGTTATTTTACTGCCACTGCTTTGTCAGGGATACAGTTACCTCTTCGATTACCTTATGTGCGAAAAAAAGCTGCCCAGTTTGCAACCAAATTAAACCCAGTTTGTTAGCTACTGCTCTGCTTAAGCAAGAGTATAGGAATAAAAGTGAAAAATTGACAAATAGAATACATAGAACAGTATCAGAGTATGAAAGTAGCACCTGGTAGGTATCTGAAAATAGATATTGCATCACTGAGTCAAATATTTCCAAAAAATGGTATATTAAAAAGTTGTATAACAGAACTATTATGGTTTTCTGCTTCTACATGAGTTTTGTCTCACTGCACCGAATTCGTTACAGTAGCCTTGGGTTAAATACTCTATTGGAGATCTGTGTCCCCATTTGCTGATCACACTGGTATTTTTAATAACTAATCAGTATACTAGCACTTTAAATATTACAAAATAGATTTTGATTTATGCCATGCTAATCTGAAGTCTGGATTAACTCCACAGGAGCTGGTAGTGGTGCTCCGGATCTGCACCAGGGTGCTGAATGCGAGGGTCTTGCTGGAATATTCATGCTTTCCGTCCGCTGTCGGGGTTGCAAAGGAAATATCTTAAACTGACATTATTTCAGGGAAAAAAAGAGTGTGAATGTTAGAGAGTATTTGCAAATTCCCTCAAATTTGAGAGCTATGGTTTTGCGCCGTAAAACCTTATCTGTGGTTTAATATGATAAAACACAGAGAATAATACACTTTGGTGATCAGGTTCACTGTGGATAAAACAAAAATGCTTCATTTCTGTGTTGGTGGCTGTGACACACATAAGAGTCTTCCAGGCTGTGGAATGTTGTAGAAGATTAAAAGAATCGCATTAATTTGTATGAAAACTATATACATTGCTATTAGGGGAAAATATGTCTGTTCGGGTATGTTGCCCAGGGATACTGTAGGGATCTCTGTCCTGGGGGATTTTTAAGACTGAATTAGACAGATTTTTGTCATAGGTTGTTGAGATAAACATCAATCCTATTTCAGTGCAAGGGGGAGATTAGAAGATTTCTTGGGCTTCTAGATCTACAATTATATGATTTTATGTATAGTTTTGATGGCTTTTTCTGATGTCTTTGCAGTTAGACATGTTGGCTCTGAGATTAAAAAATCACTGTAGGAGCTTTTGGAACATCCCTTCAGAAGTTACAGAATACCCGCTTTTATATGCATTGGGGTAAATACACGTAACCTGCTTGTACAAGTGTAGGGAATGGAGCTCTCTATCATGATAAATTTACATTTGCCTCATCATTCCCCTGAGTGAAATTGGTGGTTTTCTTCTTCTGAGGGTGTCCATGAACTTTTTGTTGAAAAACAGGTTTTAAAGTAAACAACCAATCTTACTATTTTTAAAGTGCTGCAATCAAGAAGCGATTAAAAGGACAGAAAGAACAGCCAAATGAAAAGATAGCTATAGGAGTTTTGTATTAGTGCATAATTCCATTAATTTGACCTGAAAAGTAAATTTCTGTGTTTTGTTTGTTTTTTTTTTCCTTGATGCCACGATTCTTCCTCGGTGCAGCCTTGCTTATGGAAATTCAGGGGCCAGTGAAAATACTACAGGCTCTTTGAATAGCTATCCTCTGTCTCACTGCTCCTTGGCCTAAATAAAGAGTATCTGCCATAAGAAATAAAAAAAGCAAAAATAAATGTATTCTTTCCAAATTAGAATGAGTGAAAGCTACATGAAAGGGATGAAAATTCTGTGAGATATGTGATTCTCAGTAGCGAGTTGGCCTATCCATTGTTGTAAAATAGCAGGAAAATCAAAAGTGTATCAGAAATGACAGAAGGCAGCTCATAATTTGTGTATGTCAGCTCCCCTAATGAAAAAAAAAAAATAATAATACAAAGAACCAAACTGAAGTGCTGTTTAAAAAACTACAACTCCAAATCCTAATATCAGCTGGGAACCATCAGAGGTCGGAGCAGGTCTTTGACTGGAAGAGCAGAGGAGGTAACGACCTGTGAAACGCAAAGGGTGAGTTACTGCCCAGGGCTGGCTGGGGACAAGGGGTGTCCCCGCAGAGCTGAACTCCACTGTTTCCTCTGGTAGAACAGGCAGGAGGTTAAATCTTTGTACGTGAAAAATGACCTTCAGTATTCCTATCAGTGCTGTGTGTGCTTGACATCACATGAGGAATGATAACCAACGTGCTCAGATCCTGGTAGTGGGAAAACAGGGCTGTTTTTTTGCACCAATGTTTCACGCTACCAGCCCTCCACTGGACCTCAGACCTTTAGCACACGAGGGATGTGGGTGTTACAGTACAAGGTATTTTTCAAATTGGGATGAAGAAGTCCGGTGGTGACTGTAATGTTGATACCAACCAGGACGCGGAGGTGACTCTGACTGGATTTTGCTTCAGGAGAACTGAAGAACTAGGGCAGATCTTAAAAGCGATCAAATTGACATACCAGCAGTTCTAAAAGATAAAGCGTCCAGGGATTATATCACCCTCAACACCCAATTAGTTTATGTTGCTATAAGTAACTACCATATGGCGTAGCTTCTGCACCAGCTGTTTTCCAGTCTTCAATGGGTACAGGTCTACAGGGGAAACTATGCTACAGAGTTAACAGTAATTAGGAAAGTGGAGGAAAATAGCATATTTTAAAGACAATCTTAAAACTTTCAGATGGGTAAGTAGTAAAATACAAGCGGCCAGGGATGCGTTGGCGGTTGTGTGCCAGGCTGGGGGTACGAGCTGGCTGCAAACACCACGTGTCTGCAGCGGGGTGGGTTGCAGTGGTTACAGCTGCTCCCGTTCTGCAGAGGTGGAAAGCAGCCAACATGGGACAGCAGGAACCAAATCCAGGTGGATGGCAGAAACCCTTAATCACATCCTGGTTTCCTGGGATGAGAGCTGAGGACGCCAGGGACCGAACGATGCTGTTAACCGGTGGGATATGTTTCCTTCAAACCCATGGGAAACAACGGCAGGGGCTGCTCCGACCTGGCACCCTGCTCCTGCATCCCTGCAGCCCTCGCCCACATCCACTGAGGTTTCTTAGGGTCTGGAGATGGGGTGATACATCCCGAGCCAGGTTTCATTGCCCACCAAGGCAGAGCCAGACCATGGCTGTCACACCAGGGATGAGACAGAGGAATGAACTGGTGTTGCCACATTTCCTTAGGTCTGCACCCTCCAGCAAGAACAGCAGCAACCACTTATGTTTTCCCCAGCCTCTTTGCCTGATTTCCACTCTTTCCACTCAAACTGGGTTTCCACTATATTTCCACGGCACAGCTTGGCTGTGTGGAGCTGGATTTGATGCTGTTCTTCCCCATTCTTTTCTTCTAAAGGGATCATGGCCATTTCTGTGTTCACCTGGGTCATCTTGGTGCTGAATGATCGCACGTTCAGCCAGCTTGCACTACCAGCTTGATGAACTATTGTTTGCCTACCAGAAAATTATGATTAGACTACCTTTTTTTTTTCCTTTTCTTTTTTCTGGAAAATGACTGAAAGCTTGTTGTGCCCTAATCCCCAACCATAAGAAGTTTTAAGACCATGGAAGTTCTTGTATGTCACTCTACACTGGAAACATAGTCCATTGTTTTGAGTTACAGCAAAGAGTACAGCAACAAAAAATGCTGCTAAGAGATAAATCCTGTAATTTATTTTAATTATTTAAAATTCTTCTTATTAACAAATTCCTTAATTGTGGATTTTGAAGGACTCTCTTTTCACTTCTAAAGGACTTTTGAGATTTTAATGCAGAGGAAGCGCTGTATAATACCAAAGAAAACTATCAAGTGCTCTGTGTTTTTATCCACAACATTTCCTGTGATGTAGCTAGGTGTCCGAGATGGTTTTGCAACTGTAGTGGCTGTATGGATGTAAGCCACACCAAGAAAACATTCACTCATTGTCTCACCTGGTACTGCGAAGGGCAACCACTGCAGTCTGTCAGGCAGAGTATTTGAATTCCAGTCTATTAGCGGAAAAATATTTCCCATGATTCACACAAACGTGCCAGAAAAGTAGACGTAAAATTCACAATTACCATCTCATTTAGTATGTACAATATCCTGAGTTATATACTAGATCCAGAGAAAAAATATACAATTAAGCAGAAGTTGATACCTCTAACAAATGTACATGTTCCTTAAACTTCTCTGAGTTTTGCTTCAAGATTTTGGGTTTTTTTGAGTGTTTCTACTGCCTTTATAGTACTGTATTCTTCAATATAACCAGTTAAGCCTTAAATCTGTGATGCCTGGTCTAGGGACCAGAGAATGATACCTTTCTGCTGATACCTGGTAGTAGTTATGTTCCAGTCTGAGAAGTATCAACATTTTTTCAAAATTGCAGAAAAAAGGTTTACGTCGTACTTTAGATGTAGACTATCTCTACAAACTGATTCTAAAATGAAGTAATAACAGATAGGTTGTGGGGTTTTTTTTATTTTTCTCAGTAGCACTGTCATTTAAAATGAAGACTACAAGTTTACTCCTTAGTGGGGTTTACAAAGGCCGGATCTCTTATGTATCACCTTTTCTTATGGATCTGTAATTCCTTTCCAGGCTGAATCTGTTCTTGCTTTTTGTTTGTTTGTTTGTTTTTAATTGTTATTTTTGCTATGTGCATATTCATAATTTTTCTTTTTTGTTTGTTTTTCATGTATTATTTTTAAGCTGGTTTTAAATCATTTGCAACTCTTTTTTTTTTTTTTTTTTTTTCCCCAATTCCAATCAGGCAACAAAAGCAACATGGACTAGAGGAGAGAGGTACTATCTTGGAGGGAGAGAGTTAATCCAGAAGGGCATATGAATGTGTGTTGGCAAAAAGGAATAATTCCAGAGTGGTCCTCAAAACTTCATTAGAGATCAGAGAAACATGCAATATTGCATTAGCTGAAAGGAAAATTCTTATATAACAGGGTTTAATGTCCTTGGAAATGTTGCAGAGTTTATTTGAAAAATAAACCCAACAATACTCTATTAAATTTATAGAGGAAATGGAAAGCAGAAACTCGGGAGGCTGTAATTGCCACCTACAAATATAATCATTAGAGTGAGTAAGAAGTAATGAAGGAGGAAATCAGAAGCAACTCACCTCCTTAAACAGGAAGGTGGAAGTTCTATTGCCACCGTGTGGTGAGAGCACGGAGCGCCGGGAGCAGCGAGCTTCACTGCCAGGCTTCGCACTGCCAACTGTCAGAGACCTGCACGATTTGCTGAAAACATAGACTATGCAAATAGCATCCTGATTAAAAAGAAGCAATGCGAGATGAAATCCCATTTTGCTTTCGTTTAGAGTGTACGGTCAGTTCTTTGGTGGTGTGCTTGTGGGGTGGGGTTTGTTTTTTTTCTTACTTGAATTTTAATTCAAAACTCTGCTGTACGAAATATTCAGTGGAACAGAAAAGTGAGCAGAGTGCAAAAACAAATTTAAAAAAAAACCCCTTTTTAAAATTAAGTCATTTATAAGCTTGTATGAGTACAAAAATCCATCATTCTGTTATATGTCTTCTTGAAATTGTCTCCAAAGTTTCTGCATGAATTTTGATTTTTCTCAAATTCTTCTGAAAATCCTGGGATACTTCCCAGTTCCATCACGTACAGAAATATAATCCTTAGTGTTTCACAAAGAACTTTTTGGAGCACACTGTATAGAAACATAATTATTTTTCCAATGGGAAGTCTTCCAGTTCTGCCTGAAGCAGAATTTGGGATTCACGAAAGTGTGTCAGCTTGTTCTTTCCCCCCCCAACTTTAGATCGTAATTCTCTGTGACGTGACAACTGGTTGCTGTAGAAATTATTAGGATTCAAGAGCATGATTTCACAGCCTGAGTCGGATGAGCTTTTCACAATCCCCTTTCTGATCAGATTAACTCTGGCCCCTGAGCTGACCCGCAGCCAAGGAGAGCTGCGCAAACCTCTCCAGCACAACCCTCCCAGACCAGGGTTTGCTGATGGCCTCGCTTCAGAGAGGTCTCTCCTGCTCTCCTGCAAGGTCCATTTCTTGTGCTTCAGTGTTGCGTGAACCTTTCTCTCGTCTCTAATGTGTGTAACATCACTTGCACAGGGTTGTTCGGGTGTCAGTGTAACAAGGCGCTTAAATTTCATGCTACATACAGGGGTCGCCTTTGTAAGAACAGCTCTCCTCCTTAGCACCCACACACTTGTAGCTGAAAGACAAGAATGAGATTAAATGTGCATCACAGATGACGCTCAGCTGTATCTCTTGGTACATGTCTAATTACAAACTTCACTGAGGCAATTATTCTGTCTTGATCTTAATGCCTTTTGCAACCATCAATTAATAAATCTTCACAGAATGTCCTGGTAGAACAGGAATTATTGCCATTTTTTTTAGAAACAGGCAAACTGAGGCACAATTATTGACCTGGTTTTAGATGAGGCAGGAGAAATGAGGACACAAAATTGAGGTGAGAGTCCCACCTTGGCCACTAGACACCAAATAAAATGCAGAGGATTGCACAAAACCCCAGACCTGGCCGTTCTCAGCACATTCCCAGGATCATCTCTGGCACAGACCCCTGGCAGGTCCCCTTCAGGTTTGGTTACAGGCCATGAGGGATGCATGACTGGAGAGATGCCTCTTCATAGGTCACCATGCAGGGCTGTGCTGTTCCCAAGTGATTTCAACAGGAGCAGGAGCCTTGCCAACCCACAGGGCGCCCTACCAGCAGAAGGCAAATACCTGCTGTTGAAGATGTTCTGCTCCGTGGAGGGGCTGACGGGCTCTCACCTGACTTGCAAATCCCAGAAAATAGGAGCAAATCACTTCAGTCCTTCCCTTTTTACACATATGACTCACAAGCATTTGCCTCCTACATTAGTTTTGCTTTTCCTCAAAGTTGAGTCATTGTCTTGTATTTGATTTAACAACAATAGCAGCAAAAAAAAAAAATAATCAGTGTTGCGGTTTGCTACTGCGTAAGATTAGAGCAAAAGCAATTCTTTAAAGGAGGCTTTCAAGATAGCTAGATTAAAGATTTGGGAAACTGGTAAGAAATTGAACTGAAGAAAACAGCTACTAAAAGCAAAACATTATGTTTTCATGCTATTGTGCTTTTAAAATTGAAGGCAAGAGTCTGAAAACAGACATCGAAATAAATCTTACTTGATGGGAATTATCTGGAGATCATTGTATTTATTGCATTTGTTTTGATTTTTCCAGTCTCTGCCTCAGACTGTAGGCACAGAGATGACTTTAAAGATTCAATATCTCATTTTAAAAATTAAGCTTCGCTTGATTATTGAGCTGACCCACACTAACCTGGAGACTGTTACGTATTCATGAGAATAGGACAGGAGGTAAGAGCTGTGTCCCCAATAGCTTAATGATTTCAGGTGCGATAACTGAGGCTGTGCTGCCCCTCGGAGGCACGGCACAAAGTTGCAGCACATGGGAGGGAAAGGATTAATTATGGTGCTTTAAAATTACCTTGTTTTTTTCTCCTGCTCCTCTCTACCCTTCTCCCCAAACACCCTGTGTGTTGCCCGGAGGTCTATATGTGTGGAGGCTCTTGATAAGGGTCTAAAAGTGCTCTGATTTAGCACATCTTGCCCAGATTGTATCAAGAGTGATGATACACTGGAGAAATCATTTTCCAGCCAAATGTAGGTATTTTAGAAACTTTTCCTGCTTCTCGGCTCTCTTCTCTAATATTTGGCATCTGGAGCAGCTGTGGAGGTCTCATCAGCTATTGAGGATAAAAAAACCTGGTGAGGTGGGAAGGTCAGGAGAAGGTTCAGGGAGCTGATGTGTTTATTGTCCAGCACTATGTTTGGGAATTTCCCTGTGGATCTCCCTGTTTTAGCCAGGTCTGTCAGTGGAGTGGCTGCTCTGGCTCATGGGTACCACTAATAAACACCAGACCTGGAGCAGCGGTGGGAGTAGTTGACACCCCTCTGCTGGTACGGCTCAAAAGACAAACAAGAAGTTCACTTCTGCCCACTCACAAACGTGAGTTTCTTTTAAAAAAACCCTTTCTTGGGAATGCTGGGCTCATTATGTTATGTTGCTTGAGTAAGAACACCACGAGTCTGCGTACGGGGCATCTCTTGTTGAAGAGCCTCCGTATGAATTTTGGGTGTCTGATTTTGACCTTGCTAGTGAGAAGAATGCGCAGTGGATGCTGACCTGGCAAATAGTGAACCAGGAAAGCCTGACATGCATCAGAAATGTTTCGGCGCTTTTGTGAGATTTAAAAATGATGCAAGAAAGAATAACAACCCCCAAAAGGAGGAAAGATAACTTTAACAGGGTTGTTCTGGCTCTGTTAGCAGAGAGCGTGTGGTGCCAGGTGAGAGGTGGGAGTAGTAAGACAGAAATGCAGACGTAACAACAATTTTCTTCCAGTGTGAGCTGCCATTTGGCAGTGTTGTAATACATGATCTACTCATTACTGAGGCCCAAGATTATCTTTAATGAGCAGATCACAGAACACAGCACTGCTGAATGGTGCCTCAGCCTGAAGGGAAGTTGCAGGGAGAGAGGAGAAGCCAAGAGGTACGTTTTCCTCCATCCCACTGAGTCTTCAAAAGGGCCACTGCAGAACGCAGTCCTGGCACAGCTCCTTGCCCTGGGAGAAGAGGAAAGCAGCAACGTGATGGATGTAGCCATGTTGGTCAAAGCCCAAGCACTGTCCCTTACTAAGCATATGAGGGTTAAAACAGCCAACCTTTCTGTTCCTGTCCCAGAACTGATGTTGTCCTGTATGAATGATTCGCTTGGACTGTGTAGAAATTACAAATGCGAGTCCACGGAGTGCTTGGTAGGAAACAGCAGCTCACAAAGCATTTGGCTTTGATTCCAGCAAAATAACATTCCTGGGTCAACCAGAGACTGTCCCTGACCAGCTCTGTCCCATGTTTGAACTCTTGTTCTCCTCTAGGAGAAAGTATGCATTTGAAAGCACAGCCGAGCTATGGTTTAGAGGAGAAACCAGCCCTCTGCCTTCAATGCAGCCACTAAAATGTGCCTGAAGATCAAGAGTCACTTCTGCTGTCTGACTTTACCTTATTTTAAGCTTGTAGTTTAGATTAGTGGAAACAGTGTGCACTTTGCTGACCACTTGAAAAAGAAAGCATAAAGCAGGCTGCACAGTTTTCTTGAGTAAATGTCTATTTTTGGTTCCTAGTGGAAAATAATGAATCATGTAGTGCATTCACAGGTTTGAAAGGAGTGGATTTGGCTCCTTTAAACACATAAGTCCTTAGTGGACAAGCATAACACTGTTACATTTCTTCGTATTACACTGAAAAACAAGAACTGGCTCCTTAGTTAGCTTGTATCACTAGATACATTATTTATAACAGCTATGGATTTAAAGAAAAAAAAACAAAACTGCACTAAGCCAACTCTCTGAGTACACAAGGCACAGAGAGATAATTTACAGGCAATTAGTCAGCCAGGTGGTTGTGTTTATAGCAGTATGTCATAGTCCCTTTTTCAGTTCGTGAATGTAGGTCTGCAAAACAGAAACCAGGCAGCCTGTTAGCACTCCGTAAAGTACTGCTCTTCACACTGTAAAATAATAAAAACCTGTGTAGTCATGATGTAACCAGCCTTTGAGTATTTTCACATACTGCTGGAATCCTGCTATGCCTGATGATGATGAAACCTTGCACCTAACATGCCAACAACGTAATTGGGATTTATAGCCGCAGACCAGAGAACACAATCTTCAGGGGTTGGAGGGAATGACAGAGAAATATCACCCTGAAGAAGCCTGAAGAGTAAATCACAGCCTCTCTCTCTGATGCTGCCACAGCCGCGTGTCATCGGTGGGAAGGGACATTCAGCCAGCCCAGAGCTGCTGTGGTTTCCAGGGGGAAAGTTACCATGAAAGATGAAAGGCAAGAAAGGAAGCCTTAAAAAGAAAGGACAATATATATTAAATTTGGCATCTGTGAGTGTAACCCATGTCTGAATGCTCCAGGAATAACATGACTTATAAAATGACTGGTTTTTGTGATAAACAATGGAAGAGCAAGGAGAACTCAGCAGTTCTGGTCCTACTTGACAAGGATGATGGTATTTTCTTTGCAATTCGATAACGTTTGCCATCTGAACATTTTGAGGCCTTCCAAAACGTACATTTCATAGTCTGGTGGTGGGAAAGTACTTGCCAGCTTGGTACATCCTATAGCCTGGCTATGCCTCATACTGAACGCGCACCCCCCCAAAACCAGACCCAGTCCCCAGACCGCTGCAGGGAACGGCGAGATATCGGTCAGCCCTGATCTCAACACAGCAGCGCCACTAATGTCGTGGATGTCACGGTAAAAATGTACCGGCAGAAAAAGGAGCTGCTATAATGAGTCTTCTTTTATGTGGGAATTGTCCTCAATACTAAATAGGAAGTGTTTAAGGGTAGAGCAGGCTGTGATGGCCTTGGAAATGAAGATTAGTCTACGTTAGATACTGTGAGCTGGGAGGTAGATAAAAATGGAGCCATCTCCATCCTGCCAATAAATGCCACAGATGATAAAGAGGGGAAAGGGGGAGGGCATTTTTTTCCAAAGCCACCCTTAATCAGCAAAAAACAGCAGACAAAATTATCTTTGGTAGATGGGGATTTGTGGGGTATGGGTTACATTTATTATCTCGTAGGTTATAAGCTTTATTATAATTTCCGGTATTTGCCTGCTACATCCTAAGGAACAATACGAGCTGTATCTAGTGTGTGTCATTTATAACTCTGTGCATGTCATTTATATGGTAATGGGGGAGTTTCCCCTCATCCCCAGCGATTTCTGCAAAATTCTACATGCTGGTTCTCAGTGTATTTGGCTTACTCCAGTGTAAATTAAAATGCACATTCATGATCTTTGAACAAAGCGGGCAAGTATAATTAGTAATTTGATACTCTTCTGTACAACGCAATTCAAAGTAATACTTATAATTTGCAGTTAATTAATCAGGTTTTTTTTTCCTTAAAATTCTTAATTGCCTTTCTATGATGTTCATTTTTAATAAGGTTTTTTCCTGCCAGTTTTAGATCCAATTATTCAGACAATATCATTTTGCTCTTACTACGTGGCTCTGTGTGTGTGTTTATATGTACATTTCTCTATGCATTTTGGTACTTTTTTTTCAGAAATTTTTATGTGCTGGTTTATGGATGGGGTTTTTGCCAGCTGAAATTAAAAAGTTGAAAATAATGGAATAGGTGTACAACTGTGAGAAACAAGATACAACAGGGAATAGAAAACTCAAATCAATGCAACAAAATTAAAAAAAAATAAATCTAAATCTCTGGAATTCCATCGCCAATATGAATAGTTAACCTCATCTGGTATTTAATTCACTATCCAATTAAAACTCTCATTAGAAGACTCTAATTGGTGTAGCTTTAAAGTAAAACCAGCAGTTGTTAGAGACACAAACTTAAGATTCTCCAAGGAAATTAAAATGGTCATAAATTCAAATATAAAAATGTTAGTGAATATAGACATACATGGGGGTAGTGCCTGTGGTAAGATGTGTGTTGTGGACCAGACCTTTGCTGGGTGAGGCACTGAGTCCTCCGTGCCTGACCAGCCCCAGCAGTACCCTCTCGCGAGCAAGAGCTGGGTGATGCCACCTTGCCCGCCCTGCCGGTGCTCTTCCAGGACCCTTGAAGGCCTTCATACCCTTCGTGCTCTGCCAGTGCCAAGAGAGACACTCACGGCATCTTTCTTTCCCCGCCTTTCTACCTCACCAGAAGAGACAGTGTTTCCCTAATTTGTCTGTCCTTGTCTGGGCATGTGCTTATTGCCTTAATATAAAGGGCTTTTAACCGGTTGTTGCAGAAATGTTCTTCACTGCAAACTGATTTATGCTTTGCCAACATTCCCCTATTGGGTGTTCTGCATACACAAAATGTTGGGTTTTGTGTGCTATCCCGCTTACTTATGAGAGTTTCTGGGCTGTGGATGTCAATTGGAGTGTCACACACTCGGTGGCCGTGCCCTAGGTGCAGGGTACCACACGGCTTTCCCTCTTGTCGTAGTGCAGCTGGAGATATCACCCGTACCCAAAGCGTCTGTAACTAACTTCTAGGCATTAGTGGGGTTTGGCCTGGGGTCTGCAGCTCCTTGGAGAGAGATGGGGTAATTCCAAGCAGTCCAAGGAAGGTGGCTATGCAAGCTTTTGTCAGTAGATTTAGAATTACTACGCAGTAGTCCACAACTCAAAAATATTGGGAAAAAAAAAAAAAAGGAGTTCCTAGTAGTAGAGAAAAGAGAGATTTCAATGAGTCACGCTATCCTACAGGTGTGTTTGTCTTTTCTGTGTGCTTACCTGAGTCAATAGTGGAGGTCCTTCAAGACTCGCCCCTGAGAAGAACAGAATTTCTGTTCGACACGCAAGTGCCACCACTCTGATGGACACAGTCAAACCACACTGATCCAACAGTGGCATAACCTTATTATATGCCATTACCTTTATTAATAATAAATGTTTCTGTTATTTAATAAGAATGTTCTTCTGAACTATTGCTATAAACTAATTCAGACTCTGGTTTTTATTCTGCTCTCTTTTTTATTATTCCTGGGTGACCCTACTGATCTCAGTAGTTCCTCTGATTATTCAGTACTGTAAAATCAGATTCACCCTCTGAGTCATTATTGAGGTAAATCTCTTAGCCAGATCCTGAATCGCTGTTCAGGTTGAAACCTCTGGGAATATTGCCATAGCAGGGCAATATAAACTCTGAGTGGGTTTTTAATGGCTGTTCAATGACTGTAGCAGTTTAAACTGGGTAAGAAATTTGGAGCTAAACTGAATTCCTTCAATGTGCTACAGTTCTCGTTTTATAATGCAGGGCTGTATTTTGCAATATTAACTGAGGTTTATTAGCACTTATGCTGAGTGACTAGCAGGTGCTGCTCCGAGTGAATAAATCACACAATTCATGTGAAAGACAGCTTGTGCAAGAGCTGAGAGAAGTCCATGGGGTTGAAGAATGAAGTTCTTTAATAGGAACGTCAGGCTGTTCAGTCTTCTTATCTCTCATATTTCTTTATGAAATATTAAAAGAGATTGCTGTTGGGCACTTGTGTTCTTGAACTATTGCAATCGTCTAATGAATTTTTGATAGTCAAATTCAGAGGGTTTTGTGATCACTAACTTTCTTGATACATCTGTAGTCATAGAAATGGATCCCCTGTGTCAAGGTTGGCTGTCCATCTACCTTCTATCAGAAAACCCACAGGTTAGATGGGAAGAACCTGTAACTTTTAATTTAAAGGAAAGGTGAAGTGGAAGCTACTTGAGCAGTTTTGAATAGAGTAATATTCAGCATACAGTGAAAGCCTTGATTTGTCTCACTGCATTGTGCAGATAAGCAAATTGTATTTCCAGCCATAGCAACCTGTTAAGTGGCAGGAGGGGGAAAAAAAGAGAAAGGAAAGAAAAGGATTTGACTATAAGGAGCCCTACTGCATCCAGTCAATTGGGCAACATGAATTCTGTCTTGTCTAGATCCTTAGCAATTGAAAAGGTATGATACGACCTTGCAATGAACATTTACCCACAGCAATGAGCTGCAGTGCAAATTACTCGGAAGACTTTTGCCAGGAAAAGTTTCTACAGCTTTAGTGCCGCTAGCTGACAGGCTTTCATGGAGAGCTGACAACAGGCTGAGGGTTTATGTTTATGCCAGGTGATGGAAAAATACGTTCTTGTTATGCATTAGGGACGTACAGCAGTATGCCGCTGCGGATGGGTTTTCGAGATGCATTTGCTCTTTGGAGTGTTAGGAACAGGAATATCTGATGATGTGATCTCTAAGTAATATTTCTACTTTCATAATTCAGTCCCCATTTTCATTATGACATCTGGCCGTGCTGACAGATCACAGACTGTGTTGATGAAATGTCTGCACGTCGGTCTAGCCAGGATGGTCCAAGACATTTTTACTGTGGGGGTGACTGACTCACACCACGAAAGGAGAAAACCTGCTAATTGTTAGGAGCTATTGTGAGCATTAATCATTAATGATTTTGAAAGGAAGCAGCTAAGGATTGCTAAGGATGGTGCACAGGGGAGAAAAAGCCAGAAGGACAGAGAAGGGAAACTTCTGAAAAGAGCAGAGGGAGAACGTGGAGGCAACTCAGTGTTGTTCTGCTGTGTTTGTCCAAAGAGGTGTCTATCTGCCCTTATGTTTTGCAGCACTTCGTGTGCCCTCAGGATAGTATGGCAACGTGTATGGCACCTGGTAACGCTGCCTGCCGGGGTGCCAGGCCTCTGGGGGAGCTGCTCATAACTGCTGCTGGAGGCAGCGGGTCCATGTGAGATCCAAGGGACAGCCCCTCTCCATGGCTTTTTGCACCTTGAGTGGGATGTGCACAGCATGGCAGGAGGTAAGGGTGGCCTGAAGGAGCCCCCGAGTCCCTCTGGCCATTTCCGAATAGCTGAACTCTTCTCTTATTTGTGAGAATCTACCCGTACTTTTCAGATGGCAACACGCGCTTGTGTGCATCTATTTTGTTTGGTGTTTTTTTGTCAACAAATCCATTTGTGTGAATGAGGGAGACTGTAAGCAGTCGCAATTTCTCAGTTATTACAGCCTGAGCCTGACCTCCTGCCTGTGTTCTGGTAGGAGCTGCAGAGAAGTACCTGAGGACAGGATCAGGCCGGTAGTCAATACTGCCAGTAGTTTGAAGCCCCCAAGCACTCAGACAGCAAAGAAAGTCTGGCAGCTACTTGTCAATAACCTTGTAAACAACACCCCAATGCCAGACTCACATAACAACTACAGGATCTTTTACTGTTGGAAACACAACAAATTAGAAGAATCAATGGACCCGGGGAAAAAACCCAAGTATTAAACCAGCAGTTTAGATGTGGGCGAGTTGAGTAGCCTCAGAAAGTCTCTTCTGCCTGTCAGCAGCTTGATGCCATCCTAACATGATCTCAGTCCTGCTCCATGGGGAGAGGTGTCCTAAAGATTGTCCTCGGAGGAACAACGGTGCGCACCCTGGCTCTGCTGGTAGTTGGGACTGTGGATAAGGATCCCGGGTTGGAGTGGTCAAGATTTGGCCAGGCTGACTGGCAGAGCTGCCTCTGGTGTGTGCACCCTGGCTCTGCTCTTCGTCCCTCTGTCATTCCCTCAGGGATCCTTGCCAGGTATCAGAGAGCACCCAAAGGTGACATGTCGTCTGCTGGAGCACGGCAGCTTGTGGGTGTTGTTACACAGAGCCACCCTCAGCTTGCAGAAGCAAAGGTGGACTGCAGCCCATTTGCCTTCAGATTTGGTAGGGTTTGCCAGTCTTGGGCTTGGCTCAGGCCGTGTAGCAGCTTTTGGGAGATGTGGAGGTAAGGCATGACCTTCTTGACCATGCAGAACACATGAAAAGTCCCATGGAGTTGTCCTCAGTGCCCAGCGCGAACCACCCCACTGAAATGAGCTTCCCTCCAGGCCCTCAGCATCTGGGCACGGGAAGGCAGAAAGCACTGGCCAAACCCTCACCTGCTGTCTCAACACAATGTTCTGCAGGAGCAAGGGGCTGCAAGGCTGCACGAGCAGAAAACAACATGTGTTCAAACAATTAAACTGCATGACTAAGGGGAAATTAATGACACTTGCAGCTCACACCTTCGCTGAGCTTGAGGAGGTGCAGATCTCCTGGCTGGGCTCCTTTCCCTGAGATGAGGGGCTGCCACCTTCTCAGGGCCGATGAACACACAGGAGCTCCTCACCTGCCGCTGTTCGGCTCCACAGCAGCATAATGCTGCTGCCATCAGGTGATGAGCTTTTTGGATCAAGGATTTGATGTTTAAAGCGTGGTCTCTAAAACATGTCCTGAAAAAATGCCATCAAAGCAAGTAATATTTTATTCTTTGCAAGCTTGTTGCCTGCCAGTGGCAGAGGAGGCTGTGTGTTTCGAGTAGGAATAAAGGGTCACTGGGGTGGGCATTGCAGCTCAGGTTTTCTTAAGGATCTCTTAGACGATGGCACAAACACCTTGAGAACGGTTGTTGTCTGCATACAGGGATCTGCATAAGGATCAGGCTGAGCCTGGAGTTGGGGCTCCGCCAAAAAAAATTATAATTTTTTTTCCTACAAAAGATTGTTGAATTGTTTGGTGGCCCTGCAAAATGACTTTTTTTTTCCACCTGGCTCAATTAGACAACTGTGAAAGGGGATTAATTGCACTGAAATCAATAGTGCTGCAGGGCTATTGCTGGCATCAGCATAAAATAATGTCAACACAGGAAAATGTAGATTGGATATAGTAATATAAACCAGTTTTATACTATTTGCATACTCGTAACTGCTTTTACACCCATTTTATACCTATTACAATGACTTAATGGAAGTTGGTGTAGATCTATGCTGCAGCAACTAAGACAAAAATTTCCTTGTGTATGTATGAAAGATGGCAGAGTGGTCTTCTAAAGCCATCCCTGAAGCACGTCAGTGAAGGCCAATATGTTTAACTGGTTAAAAATACTTGTTTTCAAACTGTACAATAGTAATCGATTTGGATGTGTGGTTGGTGGTTTGAGATGATCTAGTAATTGATTTTAAAACAGATGGCAGCTGTCAAATAATCATTTGTATTTATTTGATGTTTCTATGAGAACCCTTGGGGTTTTGCTATTTCAGAAGTCTTTGTTTTCTCCTTTCCTAGACCCCCTTTCTGTTCTCTGATCTCTCTTCCTCTTATGTTCTTTTGATGCTTCCTACTGACAAATTCTTTTGAGCTTTTTTTCCTAATGTAAGCCATGGCCTTTATGTTAGGCTTTAATTTCATTTTGTTTAAAATTCCTTTTCATTAATTGTTTTAATAATACAGCAAAATGTCTTCAGAACACCAAATACTTAATGATCTGAGCACCATCTACAATATATCACACAAACAAAACCATTGATTAGGCTTCCTGGAATGGTTGCACTTTACCACATCAGCAATAAATAACACAGAAGGGGAAGTTCCCTCTGTCAGACAAAATCTTGCATAATTCTTTGTGTAAAAATCAAAATATTCTGAAACTAATGGGTCTATTGACAGAAAACTAGGTACGTTTGTGTGTGTCTGTGTGCACGTATCTATATCTACTCAGAGGAGAATCAAACTATCTTTGACTTCTGTGGACACAGCATTAATAATATTGTTTGGATTTCCAGCTGAAGAAGAAAATGCAATGCCTGGAACAAGAAGAGAATTTTAATTGTATAAAAAAAAAATTGATTTATTTAATAGGTAAAACCTCCTAAGTGCCTCTACCCATTACACCCTTATTTTGACCTCTTGAGATGCAGAAAGCCTCTACTTTTCTAGATGTGGTTAAAAAAACTTTTCCACTCAGTCTCCAAGGACACCTCCTCAGCTGTTATAAATGGAAGTTACTTTTTTGAAGTTAATGACACTGGAGTTGTTAACTGCAGCTCATCTGCATAACACAAGGGGCTTCACCAAAGGTGGACACACCGTTCAGATCTCCAGAAGACGTCTTTATCTGCAGTACAGATCTATGAGTGAGACATTTTTTTCTTGGAAGAGAAAAGGTTCATTTCTTTGCATTCATTATAATATTTTTCCTGGGTATTCTTACTAGAAGACATCAGTTAAATACTGAAAAGCTCTTAGGACCACTCTTGCACGGACTTGCTCGCACCTATAGAAGGGCCTTATGTGCCACTCCCAGTGGGCATGATTAGCGCTGTGCTCCCTATGAGGGGTGGTGATATGGACATGTGGGCACAGCCACATCTGGAGGATGGCTGTGTAGTGATGGCATCCTGCCTTGCACAGACCAGACAGGCGTGGGTGGCCAAAGGAAAGTGGCTGGTAAGAGTGGTGTCTCCAGCTGTTTTCAATGTATGTGGGAATTGGGGTATTGGTGCTTGTAATATGTATAGCCTCGGTGGGTAAATTATACAGCTGATACAGCGATATGCCTCTGTTGACTGTGATGACAGAAAAATATTTGTTTGCATGAAATTTATTTCTTTATTCTTTTTTCTTAGTTTTTCCTCCTGACACCATATTCATTCTTTTTTTTTTTTTTTTTTTTTTGGAAGTGATAGAAATGGGTTGCAGTGGTACCTGTCAGAGGACTGGTCTGTGCAAGCATCCTTGTCTTCTTGTGCAGGTCTCCGTTTCTGTTAACTCACACTTGAAAATTACAAGTTATTTGTGGTGACTTCAAAAATTAAAAGAAACCTCTAAGCTACCAATGGATTTCCCAATCAGTCATTGGTGAAGGCTTCATCCTTTCGCTAACAGCAAGCCAGAACTTGGCCACCCTCAGCAGAAAGGCATGATTCACAAATATGACTCAGGATGGACAAAGGCTGCAGAACTACTTATATTTTTAGAAATACATGAAGAAACCCCCATGGCCACAGCATTTACATGTACTTATTGACAAAGAGGAGATCTGCCAGTCTAGAGCTCTACGCAAGCCTGGGAAGTGGAGTTATCATGGAAATGTCTGTAGAAACACCACAATGTTAGATTATGGTTCACAACACTAAAACCATCTCTGTGGATTTCCAAATGTGGTTCATGTAACGGGTTTTAATCAGAATCTGCTGGTTGCCACTGAGGTTGCAGAAGATGAAGTCCTGATGCTTTTCCCTGCACTGACTCTATAAGGAAAGACAGAGGTCTGGATCCATTTCAGTGGGACTGTTATGTGCTTAGACAGAAGTGGACATGAAAATTGTTTGGTTTCTATGGCCAAACCTCTGCTAAAGGTGCTATACAAGTATCAAAAGGAATAGCAAAATCCACTTGTGAACATTCTTACAGGATTGGGGTGAATATTGTCCATGGAGGAACAGGTCAGATCACTTTTTGAAATCACTTCCAGTACTATTTCCTATGGTTCCTTCAGAAGTTTGTTACCTGAAGTAAGATACGAGTCTCCATTTCATTGTTCTTGCAAGTACTGCTGGCATTAAATCGAAGTTTGAAACAAGCACACATGTCCTTTCCTTTTGCACACCTGCTGGGCTACTTTTTGATAACAAATCTACTAGAAGTGCCAATCCAAGCTGTGATCCACTCTGCAGTCCATCCAGGGATTGTCCTTATGATGTCATGGCCAAATGCTACATCCAAACCCAGATTCATCACATCCTGTTACTTGGCAGCTGAGAACCACGGAGAGGGACTTCTCCTTTCTGCTTCCGGATAGTAAGCAGGCAAGCATCTATCAGGAAACACCTTTTTCTG
>NW_009648785.1:1550336-1578186 GCF_000708025.1 Charadrius vociferus
AGGGCAGCCTGATTCCTTCTGGATGCTACTCAGGTCTTGATACCAAAGACTACCACCTACATAGCGTGTTGAATGGCAGCAACCTTTAATTCAAATCAGGGAAGATTCCTCTCATCAAACCTCTGTTATTGCCCTCAGTTTCTTTTCTCATCCAGTGATATTAAAGTCTCTAAAAGGGATATTTACCCAGTTGTCACTGAATATACTCTGATTTAGAACTTCAGATGCTCCTCCTGAGGGTCTGCTGACTTAGAAGACTCTCTGTTTTACACAGCTTTGAAATGATCATTCAATTGAGACTTACTCAGCTAGAAGAGGGATTGAAATACACATACTCCTTGAGCACAAACATTTCACTGGATTACCAGCTGGCTAATACTTGTGCCCACCAAAGACTCACTACTTATAAGCAAGGTCATCTAGCTGTCTCAGAGTGGTTCGATACGGAATGTTCTACGGGGAATAAGCATTGACTTGCCCCAGACGCTGCTCTTGAACCCAGCCACCAAGTCAGAACAGACAGTGTCAGAGACCGTCTTCCATTAAGGCAACTGCACACTTCATTCTCACTATTTTTAGGGTTTGCATGCCCCAGTGAGATGGCTGGCAAGCTGAGCTGTGGAGAAAGAAGCAGCACAGAGCCACCAGCAACTGACTGAGGAATCTCCGCAGCTCACTCCCAGCATCCCCACATCATGTGCCACCCAGCGACTGCAAGGTTTGAGGAAGAGAGCGAAAGTTTTGATCAATTACCACTTTATGCTCTTAGCTAGGAGGTCATGAGGTGTGTGTGGAGGGGGGCTTTGGTGTTTAAGGAGAGCTTCTTTTCTCATATATGTGAAGTGGGTTCTGAACTGACTTTAGGAAGACCCAGGAGTATTGACTGCAACTGATTTTCGGAGCACATGGTAAATGCAAGCGCAAAGAATAAAGTGTCACCAGGAACAAATTGTCTGCACATTGCATTTTATTTTCAGCTGAAACTTTATGGTATTAACGCATTTTATATTTCATAAGAATGTTCTCTAGTTTGCTAAAACTAACTGATCTCTCTAATAATGGCAAGGTCCTGGCTTTGTTTCAAGGCAAAGGTTCACGCAATTAAATCTCATTAACAGAGGACCACAAAACCTGCACTAAAACCTTTCTTGGCGTGTGACCTTCAGCAGAACTGCTTCATTAAGTCTGAGATCCTGGAGAAAATGTTTGCTGAATAAAATCGTTCCTAATTAATGTTAAAATGTCAAGGATTCATCTGCCATCCATTTTTACTCCTTTTCCTTTATGCTTTTAATTATCTCCTTAATGAGCAACCAATATAAAAGTCAAAAGCAGCATCTTTTAAATGTACGCACAACAGGTGGTACAATGCAGCAAAGCAAATTTGCCAGACATGCTTTCCCATGTAATATTTGAGAATTCCTGGACATCTTTCTGAAACCTCACTTGAGTGTTTCCATTAAGTATTGATTAATTAATTTGTTATTTGTCGAAGGCGTAACTATCAAGGGTGATTTTCCCTTGCACCCTATCTAATGTTACCTTAAGTTTTGTCTCAAGCCATATGCAAGTCTGGGTTAACAGAGGTGTTCATTTGCTCTATGATGAATATAATTGTCTGTCTGTTCTCCAAGGATGACTCATCCAAGATTTTTTGAAAAGAAATAAAACAGTCTCTGGTGTGTTTCTATGCTTCAGACCAGAGGGACATTCTGGTTGGATCAAGGGGTCATCATAGGGTGGTGTACAAACATGATGGGTCTGAACCCTGAAAATCCTCTTTTTTTTTGGGGGTTTTTTTTTTTTTTGCAATGACCAGCGATAACAGCAGATGTTGGAGCTGCTTGGACTAGTGTAGCAGGACTTCAGTGATGAAGGCTTAGAAACATTCTGCAGCCTCTTTAATTCTTCTCACATTAAAGTAATGAGACCTGTCTTCCTGCCCATCAATCTGTACAGCATATGCAAGTCCTTCTGCTATGGTTTAAATAGGAATGACTCATATGATATTAAGCCTCTTAATGAAAATGGATTACATTATTGCCGTTTGCAAAATGGGAGGCTTAAAAAGCCAAGTTAGTGTCTTCCAAATGTCAGTAACTGGAGACATTTTGGACAAAGAGTGAATTTTATAGCTTTTCTGGATATCTATAAGCTGAAATCATCTTTTCAGTGGAGGATGGTAAAATATAAGAAAAAGTATTAGAAATTAGAAGTTCTTTGAATTTTTATTTAATGAGAATTAGGTTCTGCCAGCCTTCAAAATAATTTCTTGTGATGGCAATCCTGTTTTCTCCTTCCTTAGTTGAACTCTGACGTGTTTGTGTTGGCATCTTTCTGAGTGCCTTTTCAATAGCAACTACATTATTCAGGTCACCAAAATATCTGTAATCCCAAAATTTGGTGGTAAAAAGGATCAGTCTCTGGCTATTTATTGAAAATTACTTTGTGTAAGTTATTTAAAAAATGAAATAGGGATAAAAGCCAAGATGGTATCCAAGCCACAGACCCTAAAGCCTGGTCTCTTGTAAAGCGTTACAAAGTTCCAGCACTGCATCATCTATAGAAAATTGCTATTTTTTTGTTTATTCCCAAGTGGCAACAGAGCTTAGGAGGATTTAAATTGTAGCTGAAACACTTGTATCTAAGTATGAACACTCTTTGAATCCATTGATAGGTGTCTGGTGTGACTTTGTGAACTTTTTACGGAGGAGGACTAAATCTCAGTCCCTGCAGTTCTCCTCTACCCCCGAGGGCCCCTCAGCTATGTTGCCATTGGGCAGGTGGGAACTCCAGCTCTGCCAACGCGTCCTTGTATATATGGTCACGTATCTATGTACAGGACACATAGTAGGAGCAGCAGAGGCTTTTATGCTGTCATGAGTATGTGTACTAGTATGAATAATTTGATGTTTCTTGAGAAGGTGATTATGCTTAATAAAGTATATAGTCAGAGTAATTGTTCTCAATTGTGTTCATTTGTGTATATGCTATAATTTAAAGAGTATTTTTAATTGGTATTCCTGTGGTATCTTCCCAGTGCTGTGATTAGACTGGGACTTTCATATCTACGCCGTTTCATTTATTGCTAGCTAGTAATTTACATCTAATAGTCTTTTTTTCTATTCTCTCTCTTTTTTTTCTTTTTTCTTTTTTTTTTTTTTTTTAATTAGAGGAGATCTTGAAGACTCATATTGCTCATTGGTGGTCTCCTGATGGCACCAGGTTAGCATATGCAACAATTAACGCCTCCCGAGTCCCTACCATGGAGATCCCGGTATACACTGGCAGCCTTTACCCTACTGTTAAAACGTATCATTATCCAAAGGTAAGGGAAAATGAAACAAACAGTCCTGTTGTTCTATCAAAAGAAAAAAAAAATTCCAGTAGGCTTAGACAGGAGACTGTATAATAGTGCACATTGATAAGTAATGAAAATAAACAGATCTAAGAGAACATCAGCTGTTCCCCAGTGAATGTGGTCTTCATTACTCTTTAGTTCCATTTGTAAAATTGCACTTTTCTGATTCAAGTGTTAGTCATTCTAAATAGAATGAAAATAAAATTTAAAAGTTCTTGCTTTGTACCCATACAAAAGCAATTGTGCTTCCGTGCTAGGTAGGTGTCTGAGAGTTTGGAAGCCGGCATTACTACATTTAGATACATTTCCATTTATATAGAAGGAAGATGTAGTATTTGGGCTTCCTTAGAATATCCAGGATGACCTAACATCAGAGGAGCCAGCCTGGTTTCGGAGCCGTGTTGTGCCTGAGCAGTACAAAGAACACAGTGAAAGAGAGAAAAGACTTAAGAGCAGTCTCTCCTTGATTGCAGAGAGCTGTCGAGCAGTGCTGCAGCGGGTGCACAGCACCAGCGCAGGACTCTGCCGCTATCCATACGCTGCTGCCACTATTGCTGTCATGTTCTACTATAAGACAGTGCAGAAGTGCACTGTGCTGCAGTCATTTCTTCTGGGTGTCTCGCTTTATGCGCTAATTATTACCTAAGACCTCACCCACTGGTCCAAATTGAACCATAATTTAACAGGGGAGATATCCACATATATGCAGGTTTTGTGGAAGGTAAGTGGTGCAGCAGGGGATGCCGTTTCCTACAATACAAAATGTGTCAATATTTTCCTGTATCTACCGTGATCCTGTTAGACAAGCTTTTATCAAAAGATATGTAAAATAGCAGTATTTCTAGTTGCCAGGAAAGGTAGCGTTTTTTACAAAGGCTAGAGGTGTTCTAAGTAAAATTACCCCTTGGTTGTGCCTACCACCTTCTCCACATCTCGTTGCCACATCACTACAGTTGCAGTTTTCTCATGGCCAACAGCAGCAGTCCAGTCCGTAACCCCATACAATGGGAAAGCATCGTTATAATCCATGGGGGTGTAACAAATCAAAACCATTCTGTGTTGTACAAGAGATGGTAATTTATGCTTATTTTAAAATCCAGGCTGGAATGGAAAATCCAACTATTTCTTTGCATGTGATTGGTCTGAACGGGCCCACCCATGACCTGGAAATGACTCCCCCCGATGACCAAAGAATGAGGTAGGTGCTTTCTTGCCCTGGGATGCTGGACCCCGTTTCTGTCAGGGATTTAAATCAGTCCTTGAGTTTTTTCAAGATCATTTTACAGTCCTTTTACAGCCACTATCAAGGAGTTTCATTTTGTGTCAATCTATTTAAAATCTTCCAAATTATTTTTCTTCTTACATGTATTTTCATAGAAAAAAAAATTATTAGGTTTTGACTTGAAATCGCTGTGACCCAGACTAACTTCAACGTAAAGTTATTTCTAGAGAACTTTGCAGAATGTCCCCAAATCACTGACACATTCATGTTAAATGTCATCACAGGCATTGTACAGGGAATATTGTCCGCACCCTGTGTGAAGACCATGAAGCAGAAGCATGGCAGCCCTGTAACACAACAGACACGAGCTCACTGCTTCATGACATGAACACGGGAATGAAACCAGGCAGACATTCTGCAAATACATTGCGCAGGCTTCATTAAAAATAGAAAAGAAAGTTCTTTGCTGTTTTTAGGGCAAGTGTATTTTAGAAGTTGGCCTGCAACTCAGCCAACTACTTAGACACCCATTTCCAATTAAGCAAGTGCTTAAGTCTGCATTCAGCAAGAGTTTAAAAGTTTGGCTGGGACTTCAGCACGTGGTCAAAGCCTGAGCTACCTTTGTGGGTCTGGGAACACTTGCAAGGAAGATCACGTTGTTGAGGAGAGAAGCAGCTTTAGATAATGCAGGGCGGCACACCTCCCTGCAAAGCTTGGAGTTTAGAATCCAAATCCAGATTTCAGTAACTTTGATTTAAACTTGAAATAACTTTATAGCAGGCCAAGAGAAATCAGACTCTGCTTCTGCATCTAAACTATGCAGAGTGACCCCTCCAAATGTAATGCTGCAAGATGATCCTTCCCAGGCACATCACTTCTTCTTGTAGGAACGTCCAACCAATCTGCGTGCTCACCTTTTTTTCCTGATTGCTAAATTAGATTGCTGGATCTGCAATTGCAGTGCCAACAGAGATAGAGGTACAGCACAGAGGCAGCTTGGAGGGCAGGGCAGGGTGCAGGGGTGATAGTCGTTATGCATGGGAAATAGATAAGGCCTGTGGATAGGCTGTGTAGTCATCTGGTGAGAGGATACTAAACCAGTGGGATTGTTTCTGGTGAGAGTTGCCTTGCATTGCTAGGAAAGCCAGTGTCAGCCTCAGAACATGTTTTCACTGAATAACTCTAAAACTCTAACTCTAAAATACTCCAAATCCCTTTACACAACAAACCATGTATGACCTGTGACCAAATGAAATGGGCATAAGAGCCTTTGCCTTCCAAAAAAACAACTTCAGATCTGCATACAGCAGGCAGCCATTCAGGATCACAGTATCCCCATCACAATAGCAGAAGTGCAGTTCCTGGACAATATCATTTTTCTGTTGCTTGCATACTCTGTAAACAGAGAGACTCAGAAATGTTTTAATTATCGTAATAACTTCAGACTGCAAGATCCAAGTGTTGTTAATAAATTTGTCCTATGTGGTTATGGGTGGCTGTGATTTATTTGGTTGCAATCAATATTGTAAAATGATGCAAAATATATCATAATTAATTCGTCTCTGTACATTTCATCAAAGCCATGGCAATTTCCATCCCTAGGGCATGGTATAAGTAGTGTTGCCAGAGCAATAGGGGTGCATTTTCATTATGCATATGTTTTCTGAAATGAGAGGATTAGTGTGATAACATTTCATTAAAATAGGCAAGGGGGAGGTACCGTACAGTTAGTTAGAGAAGGGAGTTTCAACGAGGCAGGGGAAGCTGGTGATAAGGATCTTCAAGCAGAGCGTTCCCATCTGAAGCATTTCAATGTGCTCAATCTGTTCATGCAGATGATATATGGACAGAGCGGAACTTCTTGGTCTTCTTTCTATCTGGAGCAAAGTGGTTTAGTGCAATTAATAAAGCTGAGAATAAAGTGGAGATATGCCAGGGTCTTTATTCTTTCAGAGTTAAAGGAAGTCAGAAATTTTCCACAGAATTGGGATATTTTTCAGTTAAAAAAAACCCAACACCCAAAACAACAAACACAGCTGATGATGGGAAAACAGATTTTGGGGGGAAATGTACAATTTTGATAATTTTTCCTTGTTAAAAATCTGTAATTCTGAATATTTTTGCCAAATTTTCTCCAGAGCTGTGTTTTTCTGTGAGAAAAAGAAAGTGAAGGGAAGGGGTGAAAATTGTAGGGGAAAAAAGGTATTAAAACATTTAATGCCTGACAGGCGATTTTTTATTTTGGTGGAAACTATTGGACCTCAAGAGTTCCATCAGCAGGTAGTCAAAATTAGACCATGATCCAACTTACTTCTCAAGTCATATTTGCATGCCAGGTGGGAAATTGAAGAAAGACGTTATCTCCTCTGAGTGCAGAAATCATCACTGGCCGTTGCATAGGTCATGAACAAATAAATAATGGAAAAACTCAGACAACTGGAGTCTGGATGCGAGGCAGGAGCCGGCTCTGCCCCAGGGACCACAGGCTGGGCTGCTGGCTGTCACTTGGCCACATAATATAACATCATCTGTTCTTTGTGGTGTTTATGGCTTTATTACTGTTGTCATATTTTAAGTATTCCTATTGTAGATTCATCTCTCATATTTTAGATTCATACCTCTAGAAAGCAGCCAAGGTAGGGTATGAATAAGGGCGCTGCACAGTAACCAGTCTCAGATGATTGCAAACCCAACCACCAACGTCTTTACTGGGATGGGGAAATACATTGCAAAGCTCAGCATAACTGCACCCTTCCTGAAGGGGCTCAGACAAGTTATTCCCTCCCTTTGGGAGGGTGTAACCTGCTCTGGTGTGGATGTCTACACACGAAGTGGTCAGGTACCTGCTGGTCTAGATATTGCTCTATAGGAAAAAATAGGTTCTCCTTAAATCAGCTTCATATAAAATCTGGTTCAGGTCAGGCAAAGAGAGCTTGGGACATGCACTGACTCCCCATTTCTCTCCACTGGCTGCTCTACCAGTGCAGCTGCAGATGTTTAAAATTAACTGAGATGAATCACACCTTATTGTCTCATTTTCCTCTGCGAAATAGGAAACGTAAAACTTGGTTGTCCTGCAGAAGCAATGTGAAGTGAATTAAAGACTCCACACTACTCTGAGATGAGGATAATAGCTATACAAGCATCTGCAGTTGTCTGCTGGCTGGAGTACCCGTGATGGCTGGGAGAGGCTTCAGAGAGAAACTGAGACTCTGTGCCCATCTCTAGGGTGGCAGGGAAGATAATGTTTGACTTAAAATCATAATTAAAAGCTCCTGAGAAAGAACTATGGCTCCTTTGTTCAAACAGCGAGAGGGATGTAAAAACTGAATATATGTCCTTCAAACTTTAAATTGGATTTATGGAAAAAATGCTCCAAGCCACAGTATGTACTAAATTCACATTCCTTTTCCGGGAGACTGAATCTGCTCAGTTAATTTTGGGGAGAAAGAAGAGATGGTTATACAGTTTAATTTTGCTTTGTTGTTTATTTCCTCTTAGGGCCTATGCTGTTGCTGATAAAGAGTAAAATTACAATTTTATTTCAGGCACTGAATTTTCTGACTGCTGTTGTCTCACCTGGAAATGTCCTTCCTTCCAGTGCAGTGAATGCAACTGTCGAGGTCTTTTGCTATTTTTCCCCAGCCAAATTCAGGCACTAAATATTACTGAAAACAACAAAATCAATTTCCAACTTGTTATTTTGCTAGGCAAACGTGCCTTTGTTGCTTTTGCCCTTTCTCTTCAGTATATGCACTAGCGCTTGCCAGAACACAAAGTACTCTCCAGTGACACAGCACATTAATTCCAATGAGAGCAACAATTCCTTATACATATTTTATAGCAAACAAATGAACTAATAAATTTTTTATAGACTGTATGCTGTGAAAAGTCGTATTATAATTTAAGGGTGTCTTTGGCCCACATAGTCCAGCAGTATATTATAACATCACTGGCTTTGTCAGCTCAGCCAGGTTTTTACCCTACAGATAAAGCGATGAAGCCCTGAATTGCTGCAGAGGTGGACGTCTGTGAGTACCACCGCAGAGTGGCTCTGAGAAGCCAACCATCGGTGTATTTATTCATGATCCTGTATTTTCCAGCCCAGCCCAGCCTAAGTTGTTCCATAGCTCACTATTGGGCAGGACTTTTCCTCAAGATATTGATTATGGGACTGTGCAACCCATACTGGTGATTTACTCAAGTATTATCGCAACCTGACTATTGCTGGCAGTAGAGGATGGTACAGGGAACGTGGGACGGCGGTTTTGCCAGTACAAACTGTCACATCTCTGCTGACGTCTTTATGGCAACCAGCTGCATCTGCTCTGCAGAAACCCTGTGTCTCTCTAAACTCTATCCTTCTTGCTATTTTCCTTTTAATGCAACACTCATGGCTATTTTGGTGTGCAGTAGGCATATTTAGATGTCATTAACTCTTCATAAGCATAAAGAATCCAACCATTGGCAGTGATGGGTCTGAGTCAGCCAGTTAGTGCGCTCGGAATGGAAATTGTTTGCAATTTCTTTTCCACCTGTGCATAAATTTGTAGCTCCAGGCATTTCAGTCCTTCTTGGAAGACGAAATAGCTTGAAAGATTCTTTATCTCAGTATTCGTCTCTTCTCTGAAAATGACTTTCAGAAGTGGCAGATAAAACACCTGCACAGCCCTAAAAGTGTCATTTTTAGGGGTTGAAATCCGTACGTAAGGAAGCCTAGGGACATCAAGACACAGCATTCTTAATAACCAGAGATCTATCCTGGACCATTTGCCTGCAGCAGCCTCCGACTGCTCTGCCGTGTGGCAATTCATTAGGATGTCAGTGTTGTGATTTGTTTTACCTACGTCTGTGTTTGCAGGGACTACTACATAACCATGGTTAAATGGGCAACCAGCACGAAGGTGGCAGTAAACTGGCTGAACAGGGCCCAGAACGTGTCTATCCTGACGCTGTGCGACGCCACCACGGGAGTCTGCACAAAGGTAGGAGAGATGAGCCAAATGGTCGCTTGCCATCGGTTTCCATAACTCACACAAGGACAAAGTATTTCAGTTATCTTACCTGGCAACAAATCAGCTGGCACACATTTATTTAGGAAGACAGAGAATATTAACAACGGCTGCGATATTTACCTTTTTTTTTTACACCCCCTAGAAAGGCAGGAACACTCTGTGTGTGTGTGCGTGCATGTTTAAGAGAGTGATTACTTGTCTTGAAATAGCTATATACATGCACAAGCACACCTACACGTTGAAAGGGTTGTCAAGCACTGGAACAGGCTGCCCAGGGCAGTGGTGGAGTCACCATCCCTGGAGGTATGTAAAAGATGTGTAGATGCGGCACTGAGGGACACGAATTAGTGGTAGACTTGGCAGCGTTAGGTTTACAGTTGGACTCAGTGATCTTAAAAGTCTTTTCCAACTTAAGTATTCTATGATTCTACATATTTAATGGCATTAAAAATGGCTCGTGCTTATGTACCCACATTTTAATTGTACTTAATTAATCCCTCCTATAGACACACTAATGTAAATGGCTTATTGACATAACCTGTGTAAGCATTAGCAGATACCATCTTTTAAACTGGCATAGGTGTTTCCATAGCAGAAAAGTGTTTTGATATATCTGTCCCTTGAAAAAATAATGCAATACTGTGCATAGAGCACAGTGCAGAGTCTTTTCTTAACAACTTTCATTGCAACCTTTATTTATTTCATAACAAACTTTATTTCTTTGGGGAATAATATATCTTGTGGATTATATATGTTTTACCTGTATGGGTAACATGCTTTCTTGAATGAGTGCATGCTTATTCATCAGAGAGGAGAGACAAGGAGAGCAGTCACTGGATTATACTCCTGAAGCAGATATTTAAACAGTCTCTTTGTGCTTCTGCAGAACTTTTCGTATTCAATCTAACTGCTTCCTGCACTGATAAGTAAAATGTAATACATGCAAACTATGGTATTTAATGATCTTGTTTTGTTTTAGAAACATGAAGATGAAAGTGAAGGCTGGCTGCACAGACAGGTAATAGTGAGCTTCTCCTTGCGGTCAAGTTTTTGGTAGGTTTTTTGTTTCATTGATTTTCTCTCCGAAGAGAAAAACTGATTTCCAGACCTGAGAAAGGTACTTGGAAGATAACATGATTCATATTGTAAAAAAGAGTTTCTCGGTAATAAACAAGTAGCAGCTTTCCAGTATCTGAAGGGGGCCTACAGGAGAGCTGGGAAGGGACTTTTTACAAGTGCATGTAGTGATAGGACAAGAGGTAATGGCTTCAAACTGAAAGAGGACAGATTTAGATTAGATATTAGGAAGAAATTTTTCACAATGAGGATTATGAGGCACTGGAACAAATTGCCCAGAGAAGTTGTAGATGCCCCATCCCTGGAGGTGTTCAAGTCCAGGCTGGGTGGGGCTTTGGACAACCTGGTCTAGTGGGAAGTGTCCTTGCCCATGGCAGGGGGGTTGGAACTAGGTGATCTTTAAGGCCTCTTCCAACCTAAACTATCCTATGATTCTAAGAAGATGCCATCTTCTCTGATAGGTCCCATAGTTCTTAGCCTGCAATTTACTTGGATTTAAAAGAGATGAAAAGCTGATGCTGATGGACCCATTGACAGCATCTGTGTGAGACTCGTCAGCCTCAGAGGCAGTCCATCATACCCCGCTTTGAGACTAGTGATGATTTGAAGCAGTACAGCGGTTGCTTTCTTGTCTTCTAGACAAGAAAGAAGTCCACTGTTGAAAACAGAAGATCAAAGGTCATTTTATTAAAAGTGCCTATGTCCATTTAGAGGTAAAATAATGCAGATAGGACTTTTAAGTCATTTAAGCTAAATTTGAGAAAATTATCTATGTTACTCAGCAGCTAAATGTAGGAAAGGTGAAAAATAAAATTAAATTGATGCTGGAGCAATTAAAACAATGAGCACAGAATGGGGAGAAACTACCTGATGCAGTCTAAATTTCTGTTTTAACAGACGTCTGTGTCATGTAATTCTTCTGACAATGTAACTTGTGCATAATACTATTACTTTGTCTGGCTATGTGCTCCCACCCCCCAAATCAAATAAAACAAAGATGAAAATACCGCCACCCCCTAGCTCCCCCCCCCCCAAAAAAAAAAAAGAAATAGAAAATAAGATAGAATGTTTAAACCCCCAAGAAGTTTTGATTTCTGGGATTTTTATTTTTTTTTCTTTCAGAAAAGGGGTTTTTTTCAACATGTATCTGTATAAAACTTGTAGATTTCCAGCATGTAAATCTCTGGAAGATCATTAATAATCCTTCCCCAGCAATCAGGTTGTGAAGTGACCTCAGATTTGATTAAGCTGTTCTTTAGAGAGAAGCTGCTGATAGCAATTCAGCCACAATACTGAACTGTTTTTCATGGGATGTATGAATGCCAGACAGGGAGTAGCACATCAGATAAAGATCTTGTACTATATTTTTCCAAGTCCAAATATAAAGCATCTCACATTTTTGTCATACCTTGTTCAAAGGATCCAAGAGCCTGTAGAAACTGGAGTGCATCAGTTCACAGCAAGAACAATGCTCTCCTCCATTCCAGCGGCTGTCCTACAGCAACGGGCTATGTCTGATCCACATAAAAAATGATTTTACAGAGGAAATAGATTTTGTGCTCCAAGCATTTCAAATAATCTTTTGCTGGTATGCTCAGGTATACAGTAAAAAAGCTGCTGAAGTATTCTTTGCATTCATAAAGGCAGTCTTGGCTTGAGTAGAAAACAAAAGCTTCAAAGACAAGCCAGGTCAAGAGAACATTAAATTGTTCGTATTTTGTATCTTTAAAATAAATAAATAAATAAGTACTTCACAGGATTCATTTATTTTATTAATCCCAAGACAGTTTTAATCCTTTCACTGCTATTTACTGGGATTTCCATTAGTGCAGTGTAGTAGAACTTGAGTTTTTACACTGCTGTGTTCTTTAGTCATTTCCCTACTACATGGACAAGCATTAAAAGATGGTGCTTTGTCCTGAGTAACTGTAGTAAATGATCTGTCAGTCTCTAACAGGTGTGCTCCAAGGAAATATAGTTTGTTTTACTGCATCTCCGAACATGATGTACTTAGTTTGAGGTTAGAGAAGAATGTTCATTACAGCCAAATGAGTGAGACATCAGTACTAAACTAAGCTAACATTTGCTATGGACTTCAGAGACATTTGGTAGTACTCTTGAAAAGCTTTTGTAAGAGTCTGACAGATTACAGAGCTCTGTCGCCTGTATTTCTGACAACAAAATTACTTAAAATTCTAGTTTTGACCAAATGTATGATTACTAGGATAATTGTATTTTCTATATTTACCTTTTACTCTATGACACATTAATCTAAATAACTAGAAAGTTATTTTCAGGGCATTTGTGTCTGACTATGAGAATGATGTGAAAACGTTAAATGCCAGTGCCAGTCCTCTAACCTCTTTAAGGAGGAGCCGAATTTCACATTAGGTGGCTACTGAAGGAGCTCAGGAATGTGGCTCAGCTCAAGATGAAGACTCCTTGGTTGAGACATTTTAATAGAGGTGCCCAGTTCCCCTCTGTAGACAGCCAGTATGGTGAGCAGTGTGGTCACACAGTAGTCAATGGACCATAAGCATGATTCAGCCCACCCTGAAGAAGACGCACACTGCCTTGGTTGGCCAGCTTGTTCTGTATGCTCCTCTGACCAGACCTTTATTGAGAAGTACCCCAATTTCAAATCAATAGGACCAAGGAATATAGCTGCTTGCCTCCTTATGTAAAATATTCCTTCAGAGTACTCCATGCGCCTGATTTGGAAATGATACAACAGCTTTACCTTTTTCTTGGGAGTTTAAGTACATCTGATCTTCCTGGAATAGGGGCAAACTTCACGGTAGACTGGGAGCAGGAGACAAGGAGAGAAAAACATCAGTATCAGACGATACTCATAAGGGACATGAGGGAGTCTCCAAGGATGACAGGGTTGGCTTTTTTCAGCTGTCTGAAATACTGGGAGTTCTGAGATGGGGCATACGACTGATGAATTTGAATGTTGTTGTTGTAGTAATATCTCAGTTAGATTTAGTAGTCTGTGTCATAGTAGATGATCTTGTGTTCCCTTCTGGGCTCATGAATTAATTTTATTCAAGTTAAAAAACTTTGGAGAGCCTCTCTCCAACACAGGCAAAAAGAAATACTGGTGTCACTGTCTGTGTAGCTGAAAAATAGGATAAATTACTCAAAGTATAGTGAGAAATACACAATATTTATGCAAGTTTTGCTAGAAAGTGTCTGTCACTCCTTGTCAAATGATATGACCAGAATTTTCAAACATTTTGCACAAATAAGAACAGGTGCATGTTCACTGAAGCTGTCTAGGGATTTTAGAATTTTTTACAGCTTTTATTTATATATTTGCTTGTGTACTTCTGAGCATAAAAGCCAGCTTGAACTTTACTCATACTTTTGCTTAAATATACGAATTCTTTGAAACAGTAATTATAGCTATAAACAATTTTGTTTCCATTTTTGTGAAAAAGCCATTTCCTGATGGTGCCAGTGATGGTCATATAAAGACAAAGAGTCAGCAAGGGAGAAATAAGACAATTTCTGAGCACCTGCTGAAGATAAACTTTACTGGCATTTTAATTGGCTTATTTATTTAATTGTGAATGTGGCCTGAGCAAATTTAATTATAAACCAGGGTGCAATTGCAACTCCATCAAAGGCTGTGGGCTTTGACATTGATGTTGGAAGGACCAGGAGATTACCACAAAATTCTTTAGAGACATATAACCTCCAAAAACTCCTACGTAGGCTGGCTGGCCTCCCCTGATAACAGTTCCTTTGGGCTGAGTTTTTCTTTCCAGTCCTCCTATTTCCCTAGTGTTTCACATCACCCCAGTCTGAAAATAAAGACTTTCACTCTGTCAAAGGTTGAAATTTTGAAAACCTCGCATCGTTTTGCTTTTAGAACTGCTTTGTCTTAAAACTGACAGCATGATAACCCAGTAATGATTCTCTCACATGTCGTTAATAGGCAGTATGAAATTATATTCTTTTAAATAAAAACAGAGCTCAGAGAACTTTACAAACAGAACTGACTGTTTCACCCTGTAAAGCTCTTTTGTCATGTAACAACCCCATAGCTGACCTGAAGTTGCCCTAAAGACAAAGGAGGAAGCAGAAATAGGACTCTAAGCCCCGTAGTTCAAATACCCAAATTCATTTGCCAGAGCTAACAAAGCAGCTTGTGATTACAGTGTCTGTGGCACTTAAATGAAGAGTCTTGATTTCATCCAGTGGAGGGGATTGATACCCAGAGGCATGGGCTTCTCTCCTTTCCAGCTGGTGACCCTGTATTTTGATGGCAGGTTCCTGGCTTCAGAGATGGCCGTTCGTGTGGTGCACCCAACCACAGATGAGCGTGGGGACAGGGATGGAGGATGAAACTCAGCATTGCCCCATGGGTTGAGTGTGGCAGGGGATGGAAAGAGATCTCCCCGCTGTGCCCAGAAAAGGAGTTGACTTCATTGTCACAGTAATGCTGATGAACACTTATAATACTTCGTTGGCTTTCAATTAACTGTTTACCAAATTGCAAAGAGTTAAAAAGATTTATGTCACACCTATCTTTTTATCAGAGCTATTCCCTTTGAGACTTAAAAGTATTGGGACATTTCCCTGAAAGAATAAATACCTACAGAGCAGCTCTGGGTAGATCTGCTTCCTGAACCAGGCCACTGTCTGTTCACACAGGTCCCAAAAAGGCACATGGGATCAGGGACCAACACTTACCGAGTCAGATTTAAGCTTAAATTTAAGCTGCTGTGGAAGCATACAAGAGTTACCTTACTGGGTTTTTTTTTTCCTTTATACCTGGGTCTTGAGAGCACTGAGTTATTGCTATGTGTAGCTGACATGAGGACAGCTTTGTCCTTCATCTCCACCAAGCAGAGGATTTCTGGAAATTGGCATTGACTGTTTGAGTAGAATTCATTTGTCTAAATACAGAGATCTAGCCGAGCAAAAAGACCAGAAGAGCCATAAGGACTTAAGAAGTGCCCGACTGGGCCTCACCGCTGCTTCTTCTGCTCCATCATTCTGTCTTCAGCAGTCACAGGAGCTGATGGTATTTCAGGACAGCGCGTGAGCTGGCTGCCTTCTGCAGTCCAGTCCTCTTATATTAGAGACATTTGAGACGATTTCCACATCTATTGCCTTTAGTACCTATTGATGAATCATGAGTTTGTTCAATCCCATCTTGCACTTTGTGACACCAACTGCTCCCATAAGCCTCCTGGGGCAAAAACTTCCAGAAATTCCCTACCTGCTGCATGGGAAAAGTACTTTCTTTTAACAGCATTAAACTGGTAATCTCCTATCATTTTCAAGGAGTGCTCTTCTGTTCTAGTGTTTTGGGCATTCAGTGAATAATAGTCAGCCAAAGGCTCAAACTTTTGTATCACATGCGGAATATTTTAATTGCACGCCCAGTGTAGCTCCCAACAGTATAAAATCCTGCTCCAAACGCCTTTCAGCCTGACGTCCCCCCTCATTTGCCATCCGGGATAAGTCACCATCTCTGTCAAGATCTTAAAGTTCTGGTTGTATGAATGTGTTGTCTTTCCGGCAACAGGAACATGCAAACAGGCTGTCTCAGAATGTCGGCCGAGTGCTGAAGCCTCGCATCTGTCATCCGCGCTGTGTACCTCCTTCCCCCGTAACGGAATGAACCTCAAACTAATCTGCACAACGCCTGCTCTCCCTTGGCAGAGACATATTGCTGGAATATATAATGCAGTAAGCACAGATATAGAAATGTAGGGTGAACTCATTGCTATTTACCTCAGTAAAGGAAAGCCCCTTGAGCAGAAGGTTTGCCCAAGTTATCACAGTTGTTTTTCAATGAAGTTTCTCCTGTCGTGAAAGGCATAATATAGAGTTTCATGTTTCAAGTTCCAGAGCAATGTCAGAAACAAATGAAACCATTATTTCATAGAACTGCAACAAACTGTAAACGGGCATACTTTAAAATATACTGAAAACCTAAGCAGGGGAAAGTAAAAGGAAAGCCGAACAGTTTGAACACCTAATACAGTGTTTACAAATCTGATAAATAATGGAATAGAATTAATCGGTAAAGAACTGGAAGCAAAGAAACATACAGTAAGAAAAATGTGTTAGATTATGAGAAAAAAAATATGTTTATTTCTTTGCTGTGGGTGTTTGCATTAGCCATGAGTCTCCATGTACAGTCAAGTTCTTGCTGGTTCAGTGTGGTATCTTGACGTGTGCTGAGCAGAAAGCTGGGGTGTTTGATAAACACTGAACCGAAGGGTGACCCAGAAGAGGCTGAGCGACAGTGTCCCTGTTGACTTCCCTTGACGCAGAAGGATCCATGAAGCTCCATGGAGCTTGGGGCTGGGGCAGGCAGGGCACAGCTGGTCCCCAGAAAAGCTTGATATCACAGGAAGGGTTCAGGAGAGGTTCAGATCTTGTTTTAGAACCAACTATTCAAGATGCAGAGCAGAGGAGCTTCAACTAGCCAGTTCCCTTGGTACAGTGCTTCTGTGTCACACCATATGGACTATCCTTCTGCTTTCCTGTGTAATCTGCTGTTCAACCATCTCCTGCAGTGGAGACTTTCCATGCGCCTCGGGGTTCCTGTACAAAAAGAAAACAAAGACTTTTTCCAGGAAGTGCTTGTTAGCTACATGTGGTGTTTGATTTCCTTCTGCTGAGGCTCTTCTGTCTCTGGTTGAAAGTTCTAGTCACCCAATAAAAGTCAATCACCATGTTCACCTGGGAGCTCTGTGTCAAAGACAGTTTTGCAAGATATCCTCCTCTTAGTAAATAATTCAGTGAAATAAGCATTTGTAAGAGAGCAGGAAAAGACAGCAGTTAGATGCTGTTAGTTGTGTTTCCTCGAGGACAGGAATACATCAGTTCTTCCAGCAGAGCAAACAAGGTTTGTCATACTTGTGCCAATGAGGTTCAAACCATTTCTAAAGGCCTTATTCCAACTGCCCCAAGCAGTCAGCTGTATATGTGTACTTTTTGCATTGCGAATGGGAATTCACTTTATAGCCAAGGGACTCTCCTTACCGCCTGTCTCCCTGGCTTCCCACAGCTGAAAGGTATCTGCTTTCCCAAGAGCACAGAGGAAATCATTTTCAAAACTTTCTCCAGTTTTCTGTGGGTGTTTTGTTTACCTCAGATTGCTGTTAATGAGCACTCTCTATTTCAATGTGAATTAATTTCACAGGGTTTTGCAGTGCTGAGCGATTTTAAATACAATAAATTAACAGTAATACAACCCTTAAATTTGGCGCTTACAGAATGAAGAGCCAATTTTTTCCAAGGACGGTCGGAAGTTTTTCTTCGTCCGAGCCATTCCCCAGGGGGGACGCGGGAAGTTCTACCACATCGCCATGTCATCATCACAGGTGAGTCACTCACTGCCGCTGCTTTGGGTCTCACCTGCAGTAGAAAGCAATAAAAAGTAGTATCTGTGCTCATACAGGAAGGGGCAAATGTAGAATGTGGGTCTTGTGCATAAAACAAAACCTTCGATCATGGTTTATTGGGCATAAGAAAACATGAATTTCCAAATGAGATAATTAAAATAAAAAGGTCAACCAACTGCCTCTTTCCAAAAAATACATTGCTTTGTTTTGTTTTTTTTTAATGCCTTTTTATTTGTGCATAAATAAGTAAATCCCTGTACTGCCATAAAGGATTAATCACAAGCTCATGGGCACACTGGATTAGAAGAAGGGGTTTGAAGCTGTTCTGTGATGAATTCATCCCATTATCTTCAGATGAGTTACGGTTAAGATGATTCTGACTCTATTATTTCTATGGCTGCAGATTCACAGAAATAGCAGGGGGAGGGGCGGAAATTGCACACGTGTGGTTTATTTTTAATAGGTAATGGAGTCAAAAGAGCTCCCTTTTTCAGCAGAGAAGCTTTGCTCAGCTATCTTCTTTTAAGAATAAAGAAATCTAATACTCTTTTCTTTCCGGCAGCCCAATAGTAGCAGTGATAACTTACAGTCTATTACATCTGGCGACTGGGATGTGACAAAGATATTGGCGTATGATGAAAAGAGGCATAAAATGTAAGTAAACTTTGGCCTGACAAATTAGTCTTCCCTTGCTTTGCCCTGGACTATAGGGTGAGGTCCAATGGTGTTGTGTATGCATCTGAAATGTATAAGCATAAGGAGATGGGGATAAGGCAGCAGGAGAAGCTGTCTCCATTTTGGCTTAGCCTCTCCCACCATTCCATATGTCTTGTCTTATTTTGGTTTTCTCTATATAGTTCAAACCTTTCTTTCTGTGACTATTAAATACGTTTGTGTAGAGGAGTGATTTCACCTGCTGCAACTTGCGATATTAACCTCTGAAGTCTATTTTCGTTGACCACTTAGATAGCCAGTTTTAGAAAAAAAAAAATTATTGACTCGCAAAACTATCAGTGCATTAGAGAAAAAGTATTTAGTTAGAATACCAAAAAAGCAACCCACCCTTCTTCACACATTTCCTTTGTGCTTGTAAAATAACTTCTGTAAATGTTTACTTTTTAAAATATGTTTCAAGAAATTACATAACAAAATGTTAGGAAGGTTTTCTGGAATCAAATACCATATAGATTCCTTTCCTGGCAAAGTTGCAGGTGGATACAAGACTCTCACCTCTCATTTTCTTAAGGGCACTGAACAGCTGAGTAAAAAGCCCCTGGAATATGATAAACTTTGAATGGCCATTAAAAGCACAGTACTCCTTCAAGGTTTTGAATGCCCTCAATTACCAAGAACTTCAGTAAGATATGAGGGTCTTTACCATTTGGCAGAGTTAAGCAGCAAACTAGCACCAAAGCCTTACTTGCATTTTAACAGTCCAGTCAAGCAGAAAACACCACGTACTATTTGTGGGATCAAAATGTCCCATCTGGGCAAGTGTAGCTCATTGGAAGCAGATCGACTGGGCCGAGTATCCCACCTGACATGTTATTCACCCTATGGATGCTATGTTTGCTCCCGTGGTCTGTCATTGTGCTTCTGGGGGATCAATCTGGACCCTGCACGTTGGACTGAGGTTGACTACCTCCAGCGGCACCTCTCTGTTACCTTCAGAAGCTGTCACCGCACAACAGGGCTTTTGCTGTTTAGCCAGAAAACGAGTTCACCGCAGCCTCAGCACAAAACAAGGGCAATGAAGTATTCTTCAGCTTCATACTCTGTCTCCCTTGAAGGTGCAACTCCCTTTTTCAAAGAGGACGTTTCAGTGGGTTTCATATCAGACCCCGGTTAGCTATCGATCTGGGCAAAGAGTAGAAAGTGGTCAGAGAAGTAAAAATTGATTCTAGAGAAAAAAAAGAAAGATGTTTAACAGTAATTGTGCACCATAAAGCTTGAGGTGAAGATGTGAAGGTCTTTCATTTAATCACTTGATCCTTTTTGGTCTGCTGACATGACCAGTCTGGGACCCAAACATTTCCATGCTTCTTTTAACTGCAGTGCAGCCTATGACGTACTTGCTTGAGCCTCTGCAGTGTTGTGTCCCTCTGTATGTTTTTCTAATCTGGTTTAAACTTTCCTTGCCTTTACAAGATCAGGAAAATGGCTATGTGAATAATGATGGTTTTGTATGAGATACTTGTAAACACCCTTCTAATGATACACTTTTCTTTTGATTTTTTTTTCCCCAGTTATTTCCACAGCACAGAAGATTTGCCAAGAAGGCGGCATTTATACAGGTATGTGCTTTACTAACTTCACATACAGAATTTCCCATTTGAATTTCCACAAATCTTTACATAGAGGTTGTGATAGAAAAGTTTCTTATGTTTGTCTTTAATGGCATTGCAAGATGTTGCAATGTGTCACTGAAGAGACAGAACAGCACAACAATAGTGAACAAAATGCTTAACATTTGGAAGTGTTTTACATTTAGCAATTTTCTCATTTTATTGGAGATATTGGTCTCAAGGTTGATAAACTGTCACAAAACTTTCAAATCAGAACTGCTTAATGCTTGAAAGAATTCAGAATTACATAAACTACTGGTATAAACTGATTTTATACTTCCAGATAGCAGTCTTCATGGAGGTTTGATAGCACCTCACCTCTTTACAAAATTGAAAAGAAATAACAATATGTTATGTTTGCAAATGCTTTTCTGCAATTCCAGATGACTTTAATATCCTCCGTAACTGTATGATGGTAAAAGGCTGGTTTTCAGTAAGCTATTGGTAGTGTTGCTATTGCGAAGTATTGTGGGAGCAGATTACAAAGGGGAGGAAACCCGAACTTTTAAATAATCATTTTGGAATCATTATTCCATTTGTCCTATTTTTCTTCTAAATCCCCCTGCTGTCGTCTCAGCATCTGCAACGAAGGGAGGGAGAGCTGGTAATAGCACCAGTTGATAAGGGACAGTCAGTACATTTTCCTTCTCTAACATGATGTCATACCTTTTTTTTCCTCAGTAGGAAGGAAACTAGAGTGAAATAAATTATGTGTAGTTGAATCATTTTTTCATTTTGAGACCTCTATGCCTGTTAGCTGCACTCCACAGTTTTTTGATTGTAGCTCAGCTCAGTGTTTCTTTTTCTTGAAGAAAAAAAAGAATCAAAATCATTGACCATTTGTTTCTATTGAAATGGGAAGAAAATCTCATTTTAAACACAGTCCAGGTACAGCTGCTCAAGAGCTGCCGGCATGAGTCAAAGAGCTGCCAACCCCTCGCTCATCTTGGCATGCAGCTCACCTTGGGGCATCATAAGCCTTACCTCCCCACAGAGGCAACATGGAAAGAGATGCCCAAAATGTCAACGTCCTTGACTTTACGTTGATTACACAGTGATCTTGGTCTCACTTCAGGCAGTTGATTTCCTGCGCTGGGTAGTTTGACTGTCTCTTGTCCCAGCCCAAGGGTGTCAGCTCAGAACCAACTTGGCACGTGATCACCGAGAGCTCCAATGGAGTTCTGACAGCGTGTATCAGACAAAGATCTCGGTTCGTGTTTTATTGGGCTTTTTTTCCTTTTTGGGTCTGATTTAGTAGCCTGTAAACGGGATTTCAGGCAGAGACATGATCTGAGCCTAAACAAGAATCCAAGAGCTACTCAATTCAGTCTCTGTGGCTCTAAACAGGTTGTTCGGTCTCATCTCTTTCTGCATTGAAATAGTAGCAAAACACTCATCTGCTTTACAGTAATGAAGTTCTATTAGTCAATATTTTTGAAGCATTTTGAAGTTTCAAAATGCTCTAGCACTGCAAAGTTTTATTTATTAATATTTATTAATAATCTGTAATTCATTGTTCAGCTTTCAGTAGACTCTTACAAAACACTTCTGGGCATGTGGACAGGCCACATTTCCTTCAAAAACAGACTCCTAAATCCAATATTTCCTTTCTACTTGGGTGTTATAAGAGCAACTATTTAAACCCCCAAAAAGTGCTTTGGCCTCTGAGGCAGCTTCTGGCAAATCAGACCAGTGAGGCAACCAGTAAGAAACTTAAATAAAGCAGTTTCAGCACTTTATTGTTGGTTGTAATAAAAGTAGGTGTAGAAATACTGGTCCATTGTTTCATGCCTTTGCTCACCGAGTTATGATTTCCTCTTGTGGAATTGCAGCCATCATTTTCTTTTAAAAACTGTACCTTCCTTCATAACCACCTCACCTTGCAAAAAAGACATCAGTATCCTTTTATATATTCTCCATCCAGGCAAAAAAAAAAAGCCATTACTGCTATTGAAACTCAACCAAATGGAAATGCTTTGTCTCTTACTAATGGTGGACACATTATATTTATGTTCTTATTCTACAGTGCAGTAAGGTTCAAGTAATGTTGCTTCCAGATAACATTTGCTCAGTGACCTTCATGGACTTGTATTAACTTTTTCAGCGCAAGCACAAATGGGAACTTCAACAGGCGGTGTCTGTCTTGTGATCTGATTGAAAACTGTACTTATTTCAGTGCATCCTTCAGTCACAATCTGGAATACTTCCTACTGACATGTGAAGGTACGTTGGGTTTTGTTACTGCAGTTGTTGTGCCTACGGATAGGATTTAGAGCCAGCGTTGATATCTTTAGAGATCCTGTGTACCTGTGGGCAGCTTTGAAAGACTGGCCATAAATATCTGGGTTGCTTTGCTTTTAAAGCTTTGCTCTTAACATTCTTTTTTCTTTTGTGTATTTTTATTTTTAACTAAAAGCGGATATGTGCAGCCTTATTTTGTGCATAGCTGACTGTTGAAGATAGAAGTACCTTCCTTTAGGCGCTCTAAGCATCCTTAAGTTAAAGCAACAGCAAAACCGAGAGGAGGTAAAATGTCAGAAAGTTTGTGAGAGATAAACGAGCGAGGTGGGATTAACAGTGGGTGACTGGGACTGAGTTCCAAATGCACCGACTCGTAGCAGTACTGTGAGCAGTGGGATTCAAGGTTAGTTAGTTACAATGAAAAAACAGTTTGCCAAGGAAAGGCAGTTTGCAGAAAGCTGCCTAATGGACAATGTGAGTACCAAATATCTAGCGTTTCACTGCTCGTTCGTCATAAATTTGCCTTAGCTTGGAGCAATCTATAGGTCTGACAGAGATTTCTTGTGTTGAAAATGCCTTACGGTATCCAAAGGGCTAAGGATAGAGGGCATTGCAGAGGAAGAGTTCTAAAAGTCAGCTTTCTCCAGCTCTGTTAAGAACAGATGCAAAACCCCATAGCGTTTAATCCTACACAATTTAGTTCTGCTTAATTATCCTAAATTGCACATGCAATGCATGCACCCAGAACTGAATTGTAGCCCCCCATGGTAAATGTTATTCTTATTGGTCATCCACTGCTATGATTGAAGCTGCTCAAACAGCTTCACGCCCTCTAAAGCCACTATTGCAAAGCCACAAGCCAACAAGAAATGCCTTATTTTCAACAGCTCAGGAACAACATGTGTGTAGCATTAAAAAAAAAACCCAAAAAAACAAGTAAGCCGTTGTGTACGCTGTTGTAGAGAGCTCTAAGTACTCTCTCTGCTGAACGTCAGCAGCCTGTTTGGTGGTGTGTGGACTGCCCCTTCTCTGACTGGCGAGTATCCACGGGTGCCAGTAACTGTTTGTGGTGAACACCAAGGTTAAAGAAGTAAGTGTTTGAGATGGCAAAATGGGCAATAACCAGGATAATCAAGATAAAGGGGAGAAGTGGAATGACTAATGTGATACCAAGCAAAACGTCTGGATGTGGACATCTGTAAAAACGTGTTCTGCCCCAAGGAGTGAAGATAGACTGCATTTTGGGGTCATTTATAGGTATTCTATAAAATGGCTTGCAATACAGTACAGTGAAATGTCATCGGCAGTACAGTGGACTAATGAAATTAACGGGCTACATGTAAATCTCTGAATCTGTAATTATGGCAGACATATGCAGAGAAGTGTCATTTCCCACTAAACATTCAGTTCTGTAGTAAATGTTATTAAGTTTATGAAGTTTGTCTCTTTACAAGAAAAACCCTGTATATTTTTCTTCTTGTTTTCATTTCAAGAAAAGCTGCCAAAAGCTACTAGAGACAGTGTCCTTTTCCTTTGCACCAAGATAATTGTTTTACCATAATTAGAAACACTTGTGAATAACAAGATTAAGGTTTCTAAAGGGTCTTATCAACAGTTATGAGGTGATACGTTTGTATTGCATTATGTGTCATTCGCAAAAATACTGCAGTGATATACCTGAAGAGATTAATGAGTTTTATTAGTGTGTACATTAATCCAAGTACACAAAATAATGCTTTTGCATAACAAACTGTGGGTCAGATTCTCAGCTGCTGTAAACAATACCTCCGTTATAAGGTCATTAGATATAGATCTGTTTACGTCTGCTGAATATATCTTTGTCTGAATTTTCCTTATACATGACTGAATTCTCAAACTGTAATATCAATGTAGCACAAATACAGCACAGCTGGAACTGTGGAGCTAGCATCAGTGTCTCCATTCAGATATCTTTGCAAACTATGCATACATGAGAAAATACAGAGATCATGGTAGGATTTCCATTTTCAATGATTTTATAAAAATATCAGTCCATAATATTTGGTAAAGTTATTCCTTATTTACATAACTGAAAATGAGGGGTCTTTCAACTTCCTTGCTTTCAAGCAGTTTAGAGGAGCAACATTTCTTTTGAGTACTTTTTGTGTTGGATCTGTCTAACTTCAGGTATCTACTACAGGTACATTTACAGCAGAGACAACTCCTCTGGTTCCTGTTACAGCTGATGTTGGTCGGGTCAGTGGAAACATCTGTTCTGGCTGAAATGCAGACTTGTGGATTAAAGTCATCACCCCGTCAGACTTTGGTCGTACAGCTAGGGTAGAGCTGTTGTGGTTTGATGGAGAATCACTTGGTTCCACTAGTAGGACACTTCCTTTTCCAAAGCTCCTCAGGCTGCTTAGGCAGAGCTTAGCTTTGCCTCACTTCCTCAGGGTTTTATTTTATTGTTCATAAGCAGTTGTACTCTACTATATTTTGATAAGCAGGAAATCCTATTTATTCATATACAGATATAACACATGGATGGGAAAGCTACTTGAATGGGGATGTATCAAGGAGCGCTGCTTACTTATCCTGCAGTTGGACAAGCAGGTAGAGCAGCAGCAGCCCACCAGAGTGGACAAGTGTTTGTCTCACAACATCTGCTGCCAAAGGGCTTCTGCCAGGAGTTCCCACCTCTGCTTCCCCCAAAAAATCACAGTTGGAGTCAATGTTAATGACCAGACAGTGGCAGACAGCACCTATTGCTGTTTGGTGCTTTCTTCTCCATCTGTGTTGTATAGAAGCACGCAGAGCTCTGGTCTTGCTGTGTACTCTGTGTCTGCCTACAACAGTGGGTGTTTGTAGTAGTAACTGGTGTATGGCTTTAGGTCAGACCCATGTGTATCTTCAAAGGTAGCTAAACATAATTGATTTTACTCTGATCACACCTTTAATAATTTTTAAAAATTGTATTTTCTCAGCTGTCTGCAGGACAAATGCATGGGCACATAGTTATGGCTTGAAAACAGTTTCTGTACTGACACTTAGAGACTAACCTCCACCGTACCTCACTTTCACTATATCCCGTTTTTTTAACTTGCTTTACGATCTTTAGTTGCAAACTTTACTGAGTTTAGAGACACAGACACGACTGTGGTCAGCTTAACTTCTCTAAATGGATGGCAAGGTTTGTAAGATTTGATTAAGCAACTGATGCTTATAAAGTACTCTGTGATACTTACATGAAAGGCAATCAAAAGGAAAAACATATATCTTTTTTTTTTAAAAAGCCAGAAAGGTCTTTTGCTCATTTGATCCCAAAGGTCAAGAGTTGGAAGTTTTCTACTCACTGCTGTGGTACCTTACAGACAGCATATAATTGTCTTAAAGGATTTTTTTGCTGTCTGGCAGACTATGCTTAACAGCAGTGATACCTGGCACAGACTGAAATGAGAGAAGAAGTATGCTATAATGAAAGGTAACCTCTCTTTCAGGAGGACAATGTAATGCTTACTGTCAGGAGGCAACATTTATTGCAATCACTCAGTCCCAGAAGGCTAGTTACCTTATTTTTCATCTAATTTTATATGCTCATGATTGAATTACTGTAGCAGGATTTAAGGAAACATGATGCTTTGCAGACTGCTGTTAGATTATCTCCTCTAGACACTGTCGAAAAAGCAATATGTGCTGGAGCAAGGTCACTCCTACTGTCATTTTCATCATAAAATATGGGCTTACACTTCTGTCTCCTCTCATAAACCAGCACAGACACTGCCACTGATTGCCTCTAAGATAAACAGAAAGAAGATCTGGATGGAAGGGGTTTGCTACTTTATACATAAATTTAATTGAGGATGGGCTTTTCTCATCTGGAATGGGATGTAAAATTCAATTGCATAGAGAAAAGGGTAAGAAATTGCACATTTTGACTGTGGAAAACAATTTATTCCTTTTTCTTTAGTGGGGCTCAGACACGTACAGTGCAAGGCTGAACGACACGGAGCCAGTAAAGCACTAAAGCCCATTTTTAGGTGACAGCTCCTGCTCTGAAGGATGAAGCCTTATCAGCAACTATCGCTGCAGTCAGCTGTGTAGTGTTTTAGTATTTCCATTTTAAATAAGTGAGCCTTGTCTTCAATGACTCCTCCCCGTGCCCCCCAGTGTAACCTGCCAGCGCCATTAAAACTTGAGTCCTAATGAGGTTGTTCATGGGGGAAGAAAGGACGTGCAGCCATTTCTGTTGTAAGCTAACATACTGTGTAGCGGGTTTGGTTACAGTGTCCTCACACTCATAAAAAATCTGTGAAGTCACCGAGACTTTTGCTTGAACACACACAACTGGCAAAGATTTTCTGGATGGTGGAGTTCAAGTCCGTGCTATTGCAGACAACGTCATTGTAGCATCCTTTACACTAGTTGGTCGGTCTCCATCAACTGGTCTCAGCCATAAGCTGATCTTGGCCAGCTCAATGCACGTGGCGAGGTGTGAGGTTCCCCACAAAGGGTTAATGCCTTCTAGCTCTGAGACAAGAGGAATAGTGAGGAAGACCTCTGGCACATGCATAAAGTACTGCAATTAATGCCATGGTGAAAATGAGGGGAGGGGTGTTGTTCATGGAATGCCTACCAGCCTGCTAATTAAAGTTCTCTGTAATGATGCATTGTCAGGAAGGGATAAACCATTTTTAGGGATGACACAAAGAAAATTGGTAGTTACACAGAAGGGAGAGAACTGCCATGAGGGCTAAGAGAAAACTATTGTCTGATGCTTGACAGGGTTGTTGGTGACAGAGAAGTGCCTTTGCCACTGCGCTGTGTGTTATCCTTTCATTCATTGACCAATTTGGGAAAAATCAGCTTTCACTTTGAGAAGAGCCAACAGTGTAACAGAACAGGGAACACTATCTTCTCCTATAGGTCTCGAGTCCTTCCTCCTTTTCCAGAAAGAGTAAGATTGTTTTGATTCAAAATGCCATAAAACCACTGTATTTATCCTAGCTTTTTGAAGATTATCTCTGCTGGAACCTGTGTTTGTAGCTGACTGGTAGTCTTTACTATCAGTATTGTGCGGGTCAAATGACTTTAAAGCTGTCTCTCTCTTTGGAGAAAGGAAAATAGACTCTTCTAACAAAAATGTTAAAGTATTATCACCTGATTTGGATGTCCTGTCTAGCCCTGCAGTTATCGGTAGCTTAGCCTAGATGCTGTAGATCAGTAATTGCAGGTAGCAG
>NW_009648785.1:1578216-1637171 GCF_000708025.1 Charadrius vociferus
GGAATGAAGTCATTTCTGCCTTTCCTAGCAGGCAATTTTGTAGCTGTAGAGCAAAATGATATGTTGTAACTGAGCTGTGCTTGATAAAATACCTAAAGAACCAACAGGAAAGGGATTTATCTGGGTATACATCTGCTTTTCCCCAGGTATGTCCTCTGAGCCAGCAGCCACAATGACAACAGCCCTGTAACTACTGCCCCTACAGTGCTGAAGGATGCCTATAGGCCTGGGAAATCGTTAAAAATAGGATTTATAGCTCTTAGGTCCTGCCAGATAAAATCCTGGTTCAGTCCCATAAACAGAGAACAAGTGATGCAAAAGCACATAGTAGGAAAATATTGCAATTTAAGGATTTTCTTTGGGATTGGTTGATACTAATGAAGAAGCAATGCAATCAGATTAGCAATATCCTGAGTCACTTTCCTCTTACCATTGTACGTGTAATGCTTTCTGTCTGTGTATTTATGAGTTTTAAAGACAAGTGCTGCAAGTTTATTCTTTGTAGAGGCAGCATGCAGCTATAAACTTCTTAGCTCCTTAAACAGTTTCTTAAGAATTTAAGTATCTTTTTTCCTCCCTCTTGGTGGAATATGGAAACACCATCTGGACATGGGAACACTTTGGAGCGTTACTTGCTGCTCCCACTTATTAGGTTTATTTTCCAGATATTTACTGGAGTCAGCACTTCACTAGCAAGTTTCAACAAGTTCATCTGGCTCTACTTTGTGGCAGGTTGTCCTGACCTCGCTTTTAATCACATTTTAACACCGCAGAGTCCAGAGCATGATTTAGCAAGGTTCAGCCTTCCAGTATGGAGAAGTCTAAAACCACATTTTGGGATCATTTAAAAAATCTAGATTTTTCTGCTCTCTGATGATGTCGCAGAGCCAGCTCCTGCCCACACAGATGGTCCAAGTCTGAAATGTATGGTTACGCTTCTGGAGGATACCACATACACAGAACATTTTAGTGTAGGCGAGTCTAAGTTACAAAGGGCAATAAGAGAAATCATTAATTTATAATGAGGGCTGCTTTAGGAGAATGCATCAGCTCAGCAATTATGTTTGCTGGGACCAAGATTCAAAACAGGGCTCATGCCCTTGATCAATGCAGTTTTTCTAAACACGGGGAGTGATTGCTAACTAGCATCTCTCCTGCTTTCCTTTAATAATGTAGCAAGAGCTTTTTACTAAAACCCGCTAGCCAGCACTGCTGTCCAAAAGAAATTTTAAAGGAGGCTGGAGGTGGTCAGAAAAGTGGGAAAAGTGGGTCATTAACGCTGCCTCGTGTGCTGCATAGCCCAGTGCTGTGCAGCCTGAGAGGAGCTCAGCCAGCAGCTGGGTGGGTGGGAGCATCCTCTGAAACGCCGGCATCCAGCGCCATTACCATCAGCATCGGCTCAAGGATTTAAAACCCATGATTTATTTTATTTTATTTTTTTAATGTGAATAAACACAGAATTCTGGGCATTGTTTCTAGTATTGTGGCTGTACTTAGATGCCATTACTGCATAAAGACTTTGTCTTTTTTAAGGATATGTGTTTTGGAAAATATCCTAGGATTCCATTCTCTCATGGGATTACCAGATAATTTAGCCAGGCTTGAATGCATCCCAAGAAAAGATAAATTAAAACCAAAGTGCTTGGATTTGTTGTTGAATTTCACTGTAACAAAGTAAAATTTTATTTTGCCCATCTTCTTATGGATTCAGTCAGTTTCATCTGCACTTTCTATAACGTCGAGTTTGGGGAACTTTTTTCCCTGAAAATCCCATAAAATCCTAGAGGTGTGAGTTTTAATCAAAAAATATCTTCACACAAATGTACTAGTTCTAGCATATCACTCATAAGAAATTTTTGTCTGTCATATTCATCACAAAAAAATGGGAGTTTCTACTACTAGGGACTTGCTTTCTGAATAAAAGCGTGTGAATTCTTTCTGCCTCGGTAAACAAGATCATGACATTTGTCTTTCACCATGAGTGAATCAAACCACGTTTTGCTTCAGTTTCTCCATTAATATGAGGGGGCCATGGGATCATCACAGAGGCATTACGGCAGTAGTTTGTACATCTGTGTCACTTTGAACAGGAAGAGCTTCATCTTATTTAATATCTCAGGGTAATCCTATATTGAGATTTATCAGGATACAGGGAAGAGGGAACAGAAGTTTTATGCTTGGTAAAATAAATACTGCGCTAAGTGTTTAATTCGAGTTATGGAAAGCTATGCAAAGCCCTTTGCAGCCTTTCCCCAGATGATCATTTTCATGCTTTTAGCGAGTGGGGAGCAGAGGTACAGCGAGAATTAGTGGTTTGCCTATGGCTACATCTTAAGTCAAGTGTTGTGACCCCCATTTCCTCCCTCATATTGCGAGGCAGCACTCCAAGGAAAAGCACCACTGGCTACTGGAACAGACCAGAACTGTGCCTAGCCAGCGCTAGCCTGTCTCCATCAGTGGATGGTGCATAATTACCCTCTTCAGGATTTTTGCAATAATGTACCCATGTCTGCCCAGCTCCTGCAATTAGAGGTTGCCTCATGCCTTCGGGTAGGAGAATAATGAACCTCTTTGTACATCTTTCTCAGTTCCTTCATTTAATCAGACCTTTTAACCTGTGCCATTTGGGCCAGACCTACCATCCCTGGAAAGCCATGAAAAATCGAGAGACGGAGATTTTTTATACTAACTATGGATAAGCAGATGCCAGGAGCCATAAACCGATGTAAGATGTCTACCACTCATAAAGCACAAGTTCATAAAGCAACATTTTGTCCACAAATCGTAACGACATCGCTCATGTGTTGCCTTACATATCACATGGAGATCTTGCATATCACAGCCTCATCAGTAGCATTCCTGGAACTAGATTGTTCTTAGTAGTCGTTATGCTCAGGTAAACTTCAGTGCAAGCAATAATGAAAGTGTGCCACTTAGCTCTTCCCTGGCTATTTCCCTATATTGCCTTTGGCTATTTATGGACTATAAAACTCAATATTTCAGCAAATATATCTTCAAAAAGTAGGTGGATTGATTGCTTTGTTCCCTTTCTATAACGAAATAATCATGTTATTGGTATAGTACTGTTGGATTCTCTAAATCCTGAGCTGAATGCGGACACCTATGATACATATACATACAAACAGGTGGCTTTTATAATAGTTGTTTTAATTTGTTGGCCCGTATCTAGACACGGAGAGTTCAAAGGCCCGTTTGGTAAAAGTGGTCCGAGAAGTCCTAATGAGCATTTTGCAGCTAGTTAGGACACACGGGTTGGTTTTTTTCTCTGTCAGAAGCTCCTTTAGAGAACTCAAGCAAGTCTTGTAATTCCAGCTTCCTAGAGGTATTGTGAAAATAAAATCCATTACTGACTGCAATGCTTAGATGTGCAGTGACAATAAGGGGCATAGAGGCTCCTAGAGGGATAAATTACCAGAGTGGTTTTGAAAGATTCAGTGAATCTTCAATCTCTTCACTGCAGAGAAACCTTCCTAGCAGAAACTCAGCTATTAGTATGCAGGAGAGCGCTCCCAGAACAAAACCAGCATGTAAAATGATTAAATCATCCCGTAGTGAAGAGTTAACAAGGCATGGCTGCACATGTTTGCTGTTAGCTCACAACACTACCCGATGCTTCGTCTCAATAGTAATTCAATAACTACTCTGTAATTACATCACAGGCCTTAATAAGTGCGGGGCTGGTCCTCCCAGGTGCAGGATGCTCTTAACTTCCACCGGCCGTGGTGGGAGCTGGAGGGATACAGAGCAGCGGAGGAGCCCCTCGGTGCATTGCGGGATGGGACCCCAGCAAGCCCAGCCTCCCGTGCCACCCTAGCATCACTCAGCACCTTCCGAGACAGGCAACGATCTCCTGAATGAGGGATTGAATTTTGAGCCATAGCAGCAGTAAAGCAATTATGAAAAACAGAATAACCCGTTTTGGCTGAAAGCACATCATTATATATATTATCTGTTTTTATAGCACCATGAGTGTGCTATAAAAGAGACCCAGTGCAGCCGTGAGGGGGAATATCATCCTGCGGCTCTTTCGGTTTGGAGGGTCCTTAGACCTGTATGTGTGGGCAATTTGCTCCTTGTGGGCGATATAAAAGTATTGATCTTCTAAGAAGGATTTGAACAGGGAAAGAAGTGTTTGCTTGTCCAACGCTACAGGCAGAGTGTTTCATTAGGAGTGTTTTCTGTTGATGACACCCAGTTTAAAACGGTAGAAACTCTTTTTCTAGCTTTTGAGAGAGGAAGAATATAAAGTTCCTATTTATCCTCTCCAGGTAACAACTTCACGTGGCTTGCGGCATCTCTGGCAGGTGGCTGGGGAAAGCTTGCTGCTGTGGGTACGAGTATCTCACTCCAGGGCCTGAAACAAACAGTAAATGCAGAGAGGGGAAATATCTACATTTAATCCATACTTAAACTTAGTTAGGTAGAAAGCCTGCTGCCTGGCAATATTTCTGAAGCATGTGGGTTTAGCATCAACTAATAATATCATAAAACTACCCATCGTGGTAATGGCAAAGCATCTTAGAGAGTCTCCAAAGCACTTCTTACTGAAATTCAAGTAAATGCTTTCTAAGTGCAGCTTGTCCTGCTAAGAGGGCCAGAGCCTGGCAATTCAGGTGACCTTTGGTGAGGATCATAAGAAATGATGTCGTTGAGGTAGTCTAAAGAGACTTAATTAGATGCTGAAATAACTGCTAGCACTAAAAAGGAGTTTTATTAACCAAGTCAAGAGCCTATGGACAGAGAAACGCAATAGGTGCACCCTGGTTTAAACAAATGTGAAAGTTGCTTCCCGGGTTTTACTGATGGGGTATGCACCCGCTGCCACCACACCTCAGCGCAGCCATGTCAGCAGCTCTGAAGACCCCAGCCAAGGCTGAGAGCCAACTTTCAATACTTTCCTTACTGCAGGTGCCATAAGCGATAGCTCACAGGTGATGACCAGGAGGAGGCGGCTCAGGGGACGGTGGTTTCTACCTACTGTCCCGACAGATCATGCCTCTCTCTGCCCCACCTCGCCTTGCTGTGAAATGCAATAAACCCCTGTAAAGTACCTTATCATATTTTTCGTCAGTATGACTTGGAGGACCACGGCTCTGTACGTCTGCAAGGGCTGGAAGACAGTCAGTGCTGCCATTGAAAGATACAACTCCATCCTCTGTCCACCCTGGAGGCTTTTTCACCAGTCTGCTGCCAGTGCTACAGATAGGTTCACTCTGATCTGGGTCCAGGAACTGAACTGAATGAAAATTAAATATAATATTATTTTTCTGCTGGGAACAGTTTTAGAAGCTGTTCTGTCATTTTGCTGGATGGTTGTACTAACATTTCTGATCGCGCAAGGGAGTGGGAAATGTTGAGATGGGACCAAGTGGCCGAGGCGGGGTTGGAAGTGGACAACACAAGTTTAAATTTTTTAGGCAACCACAGAGCGAGGATTTGGGAATATTTTATAGGCCATTTGATGACTTCATCTTATGGCTGCTGCAACCCAGAGTAGAGGGTATCTATATTCTCTGTTATTAAAAAATAGATTATGGTTTTAATCTGTTGGCCCAGAGTTACATTATTTTCCATCACAGCAAGTGTTATAATACGCTTCAACAGAAAGGTTTGCTTCTTACAGCTCATGGGTGTTCAGATTTTCTGAACCGTCAGAGCTGCCCTTGGCCTGGATCCGGGCTCTACAGCAAGGGGCAAAAAGCCGATGTTTGATACTCTGTGCCATGGGGGTCCGAACATGGTGGTGTCTTTCTGGGTAGAGCAGGACAGGCAATCCCCAAGAGCGTGCCACCTTTGTGCTGCTACACAAACCAGGCGTCCTAGCCAAAACATCTGGCTGACAAAATCCAAGATGCGCAAGAAACATGGAGGTAACGCTGAAGTGCAGCTAAATGTCCCGCAATGCCATAACGGCCCCCAGGAACCAGGCGTGACCCAAGAGCGTGGGTGCGGGTTCCCACACAGCCGAATGCTAAATGAGCACAGCAGCCGTGCTCGTGCCTGGAAGGCAATCCCGGTGGTTGCTCCCATATTGGGTCACTGGGTGACTGTTATCTGTTGTGACCAGAATGGTTTCCTATACAAGGATGATTACCAAAACGCTTGGGCTTTTGTATACTCAGTAGCGGGAGGCTGTAATTAGTGCTTCCAGGCAAACTGTGACCTTTTGGAACTTTTCCTGAGGCTTATGAAGCTTAAATTAGTTTCTGCTGTTTGAAAGCATGCTCAGACTTAATCTCTGAGTCCTATTTATATTATAATTACTATATAATTCACATTTGCATTCACTTGACTCCCTTTCTTACTTAACAGCCGAGGTTGGCTCTTGTGTCTCAACTCCTTTGTGTGCAGTTCATGGGTCAGAAATCCCGTGGGTAATGGCAGGATGGGGAGTGCTCGTTCTCACCCCCTCACACGTTCGTATGACTTCAAAATAGTAGGCTGGTATGAAAAATGCCTTTTGCACAAACAGAAGGTGCCACAAGAGCTTTTTCTTCCGGCAAAGATTGGATGCTATTAGTGGTTTGGAATTTGAAAGAGAACTTCTTTTCTATCGGCTGTTAACAACGTAGTTATTAAAGTAGTCTGAGATTAATTAAAATGGTGGGTTTTGTAGATGTTCCAATCACAGTTTGTCTTCCTTTAAGTAGACCATTCGTTTATGTTATAAAATATTTCACTGTATTGTTATACATTTTTAATGCAGTGTAAAGTACCCATAAATACTCAGTGATATAGAATAAGTGGGGAAAAAAATGCGTGAATATTTAATCATAAAATGAAGAGAAAACACCTGTAATTTCCAGTGCATGAAAAACAAAGATTGTGGAGTGAAAGCCAAAGTCCTATAATCTGCTTTAAAATTACCGATTCTGCAAAGCGCTATGTGTTCCTTGCTTTTACATGCTTTGATCCTGTTTTCATTTTGATTCTTTCTTGTAAATATGAGCTGTCTGGCATTGCCCAGAGGAAGGTGATCTATCATCTGCTTACAGCCAGGGTTCTTGTCATTTGGTCATTCCCTACATATAAAATTTTATCTGAACTCCACTCATAGGAGATAAATGACCATGACAAGAGCCTTCCTCCGATGCTTCAAATAATGAAGCTTCACAAATCAGGCAGTGACCTCCTGCATGTTGAGACTAGGGTGCATGTGTGTTATTTCCAGCTATATGAGCGACCTTGGTTGAACTCATTATTCTGCAGCGGATAGTACAGATGTTACCACCCCGCAAGATTTAAAGCTTCCTCTAAGGAAAACTGCTTCTCTCACCTTGTTTGCCAGCTGGCCCAGCTGCAAGGTTTATTGCTGGCTTTTGTTTTCTGTTTGCATGGTACTTGTTTAGTCCCTTATTAATGCAGTCAGTACATTAAGGATATATTAAAACCTGAGAACTCACGAGAGGAAAACAGCTTAATAACTAGACAATGTGAAGCAATGTTATTTATGGGTTTGTTTATTTAAAAAAAAAAAAAGTTAATATCCAGCATCAGTTATAACTTAACTAGCTAGGATATCATTATTTTGTTGCAAGAGAATTTTACTTATGGAAAAGAATACATTGAGATTATCTAAATCAATTTATATTAGGCTTTTAATGGAATAAACACAAAATATGCAACGGGGTTTTATTCTGTCAGTGTTAATGAGTTGTAAATGGCACTGAGAAGAGTGTATTTCCTTTCATGCTGCGATTACAAGAAAAGATCTTTTTCCCTTGAATATATCAGCAGTATGTGTATTAAAGGAGCTGGGAGGAGTAACAGGGACTGCAATGCTCTTCCTCCCCTTCCACAGCTCTACCAGGACATGGCTACGCAGTCTCTCCATCATGATGGCACTGCCACTTGTGATACTTTTTAATCATGGAATCACAAAACCATAGGAAAATTCAGGTTGGAATGGACCTTAGGAAGTCTTTAGTGCGACCTCCTGCTCCAAGCAGTGTCAGAGAGGAGATCAGACCAGGTTGCTCAGGGCTGTGTCTAGCCATGTCTGCCAAAGTCTCCAAGGATGGAGAGTGCACAACCTTCCTGGGCACCCTGTGTTATCCAGAAACTTTCCAGGGTAGACAGGGAATACAAAAAATGTCAGGTATGTTCCTCCACTTATGGTATTTTTCTTGAGATTAGCATATACTAATCCAATAAAAACTTAAGTTCATGAGATTCAACTAGGAACAGCAGGAAATAGAACAGAAATTGGAAAAAGAAAGTTGGGTAAATTGGGTATGGGGATTTCTCTGTTCAGATTTGTTCTTCCAACCATAGATCTAAACCAGCATACTGCAACAAAATACCGTAGCCTTTTGGGAAGACAGTGCTCCCCACATGAGCTGGAGTGGTTCTCTCCTGCCTCTGGTACTTATGTCTCCAGGTACACAGTCACGGTGCACTATCAGGTTCAGGATCTCTGCAAGCAAATTCTCCTAATCTACCTCTTTTTAAAGCTGATCACAATGGATGAATGTACCTGGAATGTTTCTTGGAGGTCATAGGTTTTCCACATTTCTCTTTGGAACCATCCACATGCATTATTGCATCAAGGGTTTTGAAAACCTTAGCCAAAGCCTCTGAAAGGAAGGAAAAGCTTTCGCTCAGCCCACTCGATGTGATGCCTCATTGGATGATATTAATTAAGAAGGAGAGGATGAGGATTAGTGGAAGAATTATAAGGGAAGGTTAAGTACCAGCTAAATGATTATGATGAAGAGAAATATCAGGCTAATTGGAGATCAGCAGCAAGGTTCATTAGGAGCTGGTCTTGGGAATGACCTTACTTAGATTGCTCCCTGGCAGCCTGGGAACCCAAAGCTGGACGCAGCTAATGGAATTTGTTAAGACTGCAAAGCTGATAAGCATCATCAGAAGGCAGAGGGAAATCCTGGAGAAGCTGGCTGAGTGGCAGGGCTGTAGTGGAAGAAATTTATAGTACAAAGAGCAAAATTAAGCACATGGCAACTCAGAGCAAGAATTTGTCATGTACGCAGTTCCTCCCAGAAGAGTGAGACACCAGTAGGAATTACATCAACGAAAACAGAGTTATATTTAGAGGGTGTTTGTCAATACTTTTATAACACAGAATTACCTGAAGAACTAAGGGTGGGTCTTCTCAGAGCCAGAGGTCCCACGTGTTTCTGTGTTTGAGTGACCATAGGACAGACAGTAGGACAGAGCTGGTTAGTGTCAGCCCAACTTCCCACACCGCTGCTTGTAAGCACCTCTCAGAGTCCCATGGAACAAACTTAGGACCTGACCACGCTTATTTACTCAAGCAACCTTTTGAAGAACTCATTGGAGCTATTCTGTGTGGTATAATTAAAGACAAATCGCTTGCTTATTTGCCCTCTAGACACTGCTAACTGAAGCCGCCTCAGAACAACCAGATTTATTTCTGCTCTGTATAAAGTAAGCATGAAATTTATTACTAGTATCAGACAGGGCAGAAACAAGCAGTGCTATCGGTGTGGTTTGTGCGATCCTGCGTGTTGCCTGAGAACAAGACAGTATTGATTATTTTACAAGACAAGTTACATTCGAGGAAGTCAAGATTAGATTAAAAAATTAAATGCCTTGGGGAGGGTGAATAGCAGCACAAATCTGTTTGATGTTTGTGTCAACAAGGTTGCCAAAGCAAACAGCACGAACATCTGTCTGTAGCATAGACCGGGAAATACTGTAAATGGGAAAAATATTTTAATTGTGAGCAGCAGTTCACAGAACTCCCCATGTCTTTATTTATTAGGCTGATAATATCACCCCAACATATGAACTTTATGCAGCACGTATAAATAATTCATGGATTAGCAAATAAAGAGATCTGGAATCTGTACACAGAGATGGCTGTTGCCAATTATCTCACTTGTGCAGAGCCAGACCCGCTCAGCTCCCATTGCTCGCAGCTGCTCTTTTACATCATTCATCAGCGCTTAAGAGATATGCTGGTGGCGCTGGCAGAGAGTATTTGAATTTTCATTGTTTACACACTGTGAATTTAGCTTCTGGTCTGAAATTATCTGCCACATGGAAGCCTTGGAGAATATGGATGAGAAGAATAAGACAATTCCTCTTTTTTCCCCTTTTTAACACTTATATAACTTTTATTACCTTTTTTGCAATTTTGCTTAATATTCTTTTCATAATCACTACTTTCATTTTAAAGTGGCAACTGATATAATTCCCTGTGCTGTTTAGAGCATGAAAAGATCAGGAATTCCGTGGAATATTCTCTTGAAAGTATTACAAAACAAATATCTGGTAAATATTTTGTTCAAAATCATGTGATTTTCCATTTTTGTTCTGGAAGTCTGTACCTCACCATCTAAATACCAAGAGTTACTTCTTTCTGATAGTGTTTAAGTATAACCTTTTTGGAAATAATAATGAAAGCTGCTTTAAAAATTGACAAGCCACAGCCAATGATCTTTCTTGTCAAATTACTCCGGCACTGAGTTTCTGTGCCCTTTCAGATCATGGCGGGTAGTACTTCCTTGCTGATAAACTTGCCCATGTCATTATAGGGATATGGCTTAATTTACTTATAGCATGGATAATGACAATACAGTTTTTAAAGTCAAAGGCCTTATGATAAAGCCAGGCTTTTAGCTGTTTTAACTGAATATCTCCTTCCTGTAACTAGAGATTTATGCAGCATTATTAACTATGTGTTTATCCAGGAATGTATAGAGTATGTCTATACACACAGAAGTTCTCCTGTCAATAGATTTGCTCCTTTCTCTTAAGCTATAAATAAAGCAGCAGCGTTAAAACTGCTGTCACATTAGTGGAGTGAGCTGGTGTGAAGCTGGATCAGAGGAGAGGGGAGCGGAGCCTGCAAGCCAGGTGAAGTGGTTCCAGCTGATGATGCTCCAGCGCACCCCATCCCGCTCCTGACAGAGGGATGCAGAGAGGGATAAAAGGGTTACAGAGCCTGTACGGTGCCACCCAGCATCCTAAAAAGTTTGGGGAATGTGGCAGGGAGCGGCAGTTCCAGGTCCCACACCTCCAGGCATACCACTGCCCTGCTTGTAACCGCCCCTCTGCAGCCAGGGCCGGGGGAAGAAGTCCAACAGCATCGTCATCCCCTTGTCATGCCAGAAAGTGACCTGTCCGTGATTTCGGGAAGAGTCACCCAGGTGATAGAGCGTGTGCTGGGCTTCTCTTACCTTTTCACATCAGAGGCAGAACAGCTCTGTATCTGCTTCATTTTCTTAAAGTGGAGCACTTTGTGTTTTATTCTGCCAGGAGCACGAGCAAATGCTTAAATCCAGCCTGCGCCTGATGCTCACGTGCACTCAGGACCTCTGTAAGCAAGAGGCAGAGCGTTTGCAAAGTTTCCAAGGGGGACGTGTAGACCCAGGCGCTCATCAGCTCTGATTAAAGAACAGAAGCAGCAGAATGTGCCAGGGCTCAGGAGTCCCAATCAAAGCCCGTTTGGAAGGGCTCTGGAGAGAGGAGACACGGAGCAGAGGATGTCCTCGCTCTGCTTCTGTCAGCTCCCAGCAGTTCATTGAACAAATTAGGTTTCACTCTCAGATCCGCAAATGACAGTGGATGGCATTTACCAGATGGCATGTGTAATGGGACTGTCACACCGTTAAAGGTTTAAAAATAAAGTATGGGAGGCAGCTAATGAATATACACTTCCTAATTTCAAGAATTTTGTTCTATCCCTGTCAGGCGTTAGGCACTCAACTTGTGAGTGTTAAAAGACTTTCGATGTGTGTGTAATAAAAGACACAGCGTAGCATGTAACTATGTTGTTTTACTTTAAAAATTGGCATTGAAGTAAGCAATTTACATCACTCCTAAAAAAAGTTATTTTTCTTCTTAATGACTTTCAACCCGCTCACAAGTGAAATGCATTGATTAACTGGAATGTCATCATTGGGAATATTTAATGTCGAGAGTAATGTTTCTTACAGACTTGATGATTCTACTCTGTGGATTTGCCTTTACAATTTTTCCTCATTTGTTGAAAAATAAAAATTGAGCAACTCAAAAGTCTACTTTTTCAAGGATACTGATGCACATTTAAAAATATTTTTATTTGGTATTACCTCAAACTGAATATCTTTGTATGGGACCTCACTTTAAAATATTGATTGGGGGAGATGACAGTAAGGTAGTGACAGACTAAGGAAACGCGATATATTATACATGGAATTTTCTAAACTACATACTGGCTTTTTTCTTTATTTATTAGTTTCTCACAGTTTTTCCAGTGCCAACACAAAAAGGAAAAATAAATTAGAAAATGAAAGGATTATATGCATTGTATTTCTCTCTTTACTCCTTTCTTTTTGTTAGGCATTTTTGTGTTAATTAAAGGGCTGCTCTAGCTCCCATTGAAGTCATTTGGGAGGATTCCTTTTATTTTCAGTGATGATTTTATCATGCCCGTGATGAATTGTTTATTAGGTCTGTTGCTTTTCTGGGACTGCAGGGAAAAAGCAGAGGAGATTTATAAATAAATATGGTCAGCAAATCAATGTATATTGCTAGTAGGAAGGTAAATTCAGCTAAATCCTGGTGAGTAAAATGCAGTTTTCCTCTGTGCATTATACTCATTTAGCTGCATTCAAAGAAAATGGTGCAAACAAAGGAATTGTATTGTTAGTGAAGAAAATTCTCAATTACTAGGAAACAGAACTCAGGCTGCTATATCAGTCAGCTTAATTATAAATAAAACCTTTTTTTACCTCTTCTCTGTATAGGTAAGGTCTACATTAAACACTCTTGATTGTATGCAATGGGATATGGTTTCTTGGCAGCACGGGGAAAACCATTGACACAATTATACTGCCGTAAAGTCTGTCTTGCTCTAAAGAACTTGTTTCACTTACCAAACCGGTATGAATGACTCTCAGTAACCCATTTTTGTTGCCATTTGTGTGCACACTGTCAGTTACAGCATTTGAGGGACTTCTGCTCAGCCAGCTGGTGCACATGACCGGTGAGGATTTGCTTGTAGCTTGAAGGACTTAAGACATCTTAAAGGGACTTTAATGTCAGTGAATATCAAGCCTTTTTAAACTGTCTTAATTTTGAAGCTTAAAAAAATTTGGGAATTTTGATATTCAATGTAGTTCAACAGCAGGTTTCCCTTGCATGCCAGCAGCATGCCACCAGGCTGTCAGAGCCTGAGAGAGTATGAAACACAATTTCTAACATTTCCTCCATGGGTCTTTTATATAGATGGACCCAAAGTTTGCCATCCCCACTGTCTGCACACCCTCATTGCATACTAAGTTTGAACTGGAAATACAGTATATACAAAAGAGAGGTCCTGTCATGAAGAGTGATGAGACCACACCTTGAATACTGTGTTCAGTTTTGGGCCCTTCACTACAAGACAGACATTGAGGTGCTGGAGAGTGTCCAGAGAAGGGCAATGAAGCTGGTGAGGGGTCTGGAGCACAAGTCTTCTGAGGAGTGGCTGAGGGAACTGGGGTTGTTTAGAGAAAAGGAGGCTGAGGGGAGACCTTATCGCTCTCTACAACAACCTGAAAGGAGGTTGGAGTGAGGTGGGGGTCTGTCTCTTCTCCCAAATAACAAGCGACAGGAGAAGAGGAAACGGCCTCAAGTTGCACTAGGGAAGGTTTAGGATGGATATAAGGGAAAACTTCTTCACAGAAAGGGCTGTCAGGCATTGGAACAGGCTGCCTGGGGAAGTGGTGGAGTCGCCATCCCTGGAAGTATTTAAAAGAGTGTAGATGTGACGCTTAGTGGTTTAGTGGTGGACTTGGCAGTGTGCTGCATCATATTACATTATGAGGAAGGAGAAGAAAAGTAAGATAACTGCTATCTCTGAGGTTAAGAATTAAGCAATTCATCATTGCAGTGCTTCTTCCACCTTCCTGAACAGTATCTTCAAACTCATTGGAAGAGCTATGAACAGGTACTGCAGTAACATATGAGTAGCTGTACTGGGTCAGACTGAAGCTTGTCTTGGCCCAGCATCATGTCTCCAAGAGCCGTCAGCAGATGATAATTGAAAAACAGAGAGAAAGAAGCTGACAGCTACAAAAGGAACCTAATCTCATGTACCATCCCATTTTTCTATCAGTCATCCCCTCGGTGACTTGCCAAACAAGAAGTTGAATACAGATCACTGTGCTAACGACTGTGGCATCCTACGGCACCCTGTGCTGAAGGCTATAGCCTCCAAAAGACTGTAGCATCCTACAGTGGTGAATTCTGTGGTTCACTCAAGTGCATTGCATAGCAATGATAATCTTCTTCTGTAATACTGACTGATTTCAATACCCAAATGCTGCATTTTAAGACAGCATATGTGGTCTCTTTTAGTGTGAGAGCCACACTGGTGTTTAATTCATTTTAAAAACCAAACAAACAGCAAAACCAAAACATTTGCAAACAGCAACAGTTATCCATAGCATACAAAATGTAAATGCTTTGTGCTGAGATGTTTGCGTGTCATTAGAATAATTTTAAAAGCAAGTGATTTAATTGTGTTTGTGCTAATTATAAAGTTTACAAATTAGAGAAAGATGCATTTAGCAGTCCGTTGGGAAAGGGCTTTGAAACCTCTCAAGTCTTCAAGTCTACAGTACTGTCATTTATTCATAGACTCTTTCTAATACCAGGGTGATTTGCTTTTTAGATTACTCTTGCATGGAAAGTGAGTCTCAGGAGTCTTCAGCTCCATGGAATTCAAAACCAGGTTCACATGCGTCTGTATGTGCTTCGGTAGATATTTAACCGAGTTCTTTTCTTCTTTTCAAGGTCCCCGAGTCCCGATGGTGACTGTCCACAACACAACCGATGCACAGAGTAAGAATGGGTTTGAGCCTTGCAATTCTTGAGGGAAAAGTAGCCAGGCAGGACCCTGAGTTGTAGCTCCTCTTTGGTAAACTTAGACTGGCCCAGACTATCCCTACATGCAAGTCTTCTTCAAGTCAGAGGGACTTGCAGAGATGTGGTGCTGCCATCACAAAAGCTCTCTGTTTGGGGTATGAAGACAGTGGTTCAGGCATCATGTTTGTTATCAACTTCCTTAAAAACTGCACAGGCCAGATCTCCCTCTCTCTTTTTGTTAGTCTCTCACAAATATTGATTTATGCCCTACTCAAAAATAAGAAATATTAACTTAGTCTATGATTTTCCAAAAAAAAATAAATCACTCTGATAGATATTACCAGGTTGAAAGAGATAACGCAGAGGAGCAAGTCCCACAAGTTGTACCTCTGCCTGGTTTCCTGATCTGTTCATGGGGACTGTAGCACTTATTGTTTGTTAAGGCTTTTTCATGCTAATGATTCACATCTACACCAGTGTGAAATTGGAATTATTCCAAATAAAGTCTTTTTTCTTCAAAAGCTTTGGTACTGGACATAGCCATTACCAGACTGGTTAGGACTCCCTGTAGAGCTCAGAGAGCCATGAAGTTTCTGGGGTTCCTCCTTCACACCTGTAGCAATACATCAAGAAAGATCAATTTTTTAGCCCAAGTCAGGGTGGCAGAAAGCCTCAGACAGCCTTTCTCTGTCCCTTATCTACGGGGGTCTTAAACCAAGGTGCCACTTTCTCTCTTTTATGAGTCTCAGGAGACTTCATAGCAGGGTGTGGGACTGAGTCTTATGTGAAACCAAGATTTATCTGCTCCTGTCACTTTGATGGTAGACCCTTATCTTTCATTTTAATGTAGAGTTTAGCACAGCCTTAACCTGCAACTAGGGACTTCAGGCATTTCTAGGATCCAAATAATAAGCAACACCTTTATTCTAGCTGCTCTGTACGTGGCCAGTTTATCAGATATCAGTTTCACTTAACTGAATTTACAGCAACTCATTGCTCTTGTCTCTGCAAAGGAGCAGAGAAAACCAGGGAATTTGGGTCTCACATTAAAGATTTTCTGTGAAATGCTGAGCTGCTTCATTTCCACCTGAAGGTGGTAAGTGTCAAAGTAAAGACTCCTGTGGCACCAGGACATGTAAGAAAAAAGTACAGAATTAATCTTGCTTTATACAGGTTCTTTGTGTTCACTGTTTTATTCCCTATTTTCTCAATTGCTGCTGGCAACACGCATTTCAAGCCCTTACCTCTCCTAGAAGAGTTTTGCTTGTAAGCAGGATGTGTAGAGTGCAATCCCAAATTCTGAGTGAATTTTTAAAAATCAAACTTAAAATCAGATTTGTGGCATATTGTATCCTTTACCATTAAAAGAGAAATACTCAGTAGTGTTCCATCTCATGTCAACAGTGTCCAATATTGTTAATGAGATGTATTGTAGATTTAACTCTAATTTATCCTTCCATCCTTCCAATTAAAATGTTCCTTTGCAGAGAAAGACATGCATAAAATTTAGCAGTATCCTGGAACAAGTTAGGTTAACGCAATATACTGTTCCATGACTGTCCTGTAAGGGCAGCAAGAGAGATCTTTGGCTTTCCAGTCTCTCTGCACCGGTGACTGCTCACATCTCAGTCTGTGCACAAGGGTGTATCAGCTCTTCTTCTTCCCAGCAGAGACCTGGGCTTGGCAGTGCCCTTGCTGAGCGTAACTCCGGAGCAACTCCGGCGATGCCCACAAGGCTCTCCAGAGGGTGTTGCCATAGGGCCAGGAGAGTCAGTTATGACCTGCAGCGCCAAATTTACTTTCTATTTTCCCCCCCTTAAACACAATAACTGAATTTTACCGTACACATGGAGACGGCTGACTGGCTATAAGAGCATGTGCAGGATAGTGCTGTCATGAACTGTGTTATAGCCTCCTGTATAGTTTTATAAAATACTTTTAGGTGAATAAAATGAGGGATACTATAAAACAGAAGGTCTTGAAAAAGTAACATAAACCACACTGAGTCTAGTTTTATTTTGACAGATATGTATGTGTAGCATTTATTTCATAGAGAACTCGGTCTAGTCATGCACAGAACGCATCCCCTACAGAAATTCATGATTTTCTGCATATGATTAGCATTTCCCCTGGTTCCTTTTCTCCCCTTCATTCTTTTGCTTTTGAATAAAGGGCAACTGACAGTTGCATGTTGCTGAATTTACTTATTTAATATGAGCCCATTACTCTATAAAGGGAGTTTGCCTCTGTATTCTGCAATAATCTGATAATAGTGAGTTGCACTGAATATTATAGCGTACTTACATTTAATTAAGCAATGACCATTTGTACTCCACAGACCCAAGCTCCCTGTGGTCCTAAAGCAGAAAAGAAAGTCCTTTAGGAGATATGCCAATCTTTTTTATTTCCTCCACAGTCTTCCTGGCTTTCTGTGAATGCAATTATATGAACAAATAAAACGGCTTGACTAAATTCCCCTACGTAGCAAGCCCCTTTCTGCTGATAAAGCTACTTGTGTGTGCCATAATTAAATGAGAATCTTAATATTTAACTGAACGTAATAGGCAGTTGCTTTGGCACTTTTGTGGGGGTTGTGGTTTCAATAGAGATGAGCCAGGCTTTTCAGAAGCAGGGTGAATAGTCAGTGAATCAATATACTATTGCTGAAAGACCTGTGAAATGTATGAACTGGGAAGGGCATGTTTTTGTGCCGTGCCTGCCTATTCAGCAGAGACGGGCAATGACAGCATGATAATCAGGTGCCATAATTAGGATTTGAGGAGCTGGGGTTACACATCTATTTATCAGTGTGTCTCAAAAGGGAAGTTACAGTCAATGAAACACATAATTTGCTGCAAAACCTCAAACCCTCCTTGGGTTCCCATGGCAGAGATAATGCCCCGGATCCCCCTGGTTCAACCCCAGCCTGGTGCCACAGGAATGAGCACTGCAATGGGGTCCTCAGACTAGGATTCACTGCCACCAGTGGGATCCCCCCGGCCCTTGAATGCTTTCTCCACGGGGTTCAGGAACCTCACCATCACCGGGAGACATTTCTCACAGCCTAGGACGTACAACCTGAAATGTCTCCTGAAGATGGACCCTTTCCTTACCAGCTGGGAAGGACTTGCTCTTTCTGATGTTGGAGGTGGCTGCTTTTTCTAGAAGAGGCTCAGCAGTTAGAACACATGGCCAGGATGTGGGGAATAAAGGCTAAATCCTGGGAAGGGTGAAGGAATCCTCTATTTCAGTCTGAGAGTCCATGGATAAAACACACAAGCAAAATGAACAATTCTTGAAACACTCTGAAACCCAAAACTGCTCCAGAACTTGATGTTGCAGGTCTGTATGATCTTTGTCCTCTCTTCTCTCCCCATGGCTTTCCTTCTCATGGATTTTCTCTCATGTCACAGCACAACCTTGTCCTGAAACCCTCCATAATCCCCTGCTTTTCCCTATTTCTTATGTGTAACTTGGGCACAGACTTGAGGACTTCTTCATTTGATATCTAGCTTTGCATGGCAGGTGGATGTCTGACTGCGACCCATAGTACTGCCTCAACACAGAAGGTCACATTCCCATTTGCTGCAAATCAGCTGAATGTCACTGGTTTGGGGATTATAGCTTTTTGACCACACAGAACCTGGAAGGGGTTTCAAAAACTTAAGTGAATTAGTCGTCTGTGAGGACTGGAAGGGAATTTTTTCATAAGGAAACTTGTGTTACAAATATTAAGGTGGCTCTAAAATGTTAAAATGCTTTTTCACAAACAATGCCAAGAGTTTTTGTGATCTTGTCCTTCTTCTTTCAGAAATTTTTGAACTGGAGGTAAATGAAAATGTGCAGCTGACTGTGAACGACAGGCAAATGCCTAAGGTAGAATACATGGAAATCAAGATAGACGATTACAGTAAGTAGTGCCTTTCCTCTCTCTTATTTTTCCTTCTCTTTTTTTCCTGCTATTGCTGTGAAATGATACAGTCATCTTGGCTAGACTGGCAGGAGGAAAAATGACTTTGGCTCTCAATAAACTCACACAGTTTGCAAAGCACTCTCTTAGGATGTGCTACATAAGGAGGTTATTACAGAGCTGGGATTTGATGAGAATGCAGCTGAAGAAAGGCAAAATGATAGGAGTGGGGTTTTTTTCCTTTAAAAATTTTCTTTGTAGAGAAAAAGCCACTCCAGAAAATGACACGGTGTGGTGCCCCCATTGTTCAAGGCATTTGCCCTAGAAGGACTGGTGTATTATTTGAGATGAGTTTGAAGTGGGACACCGTATGTGCTCACTGGTTATAGCCTTTCAGTACACAATACTGAACTGCAGTGAATGAAGATGACTCGCCAACGACTGCCCATTGGAGTCCTTCAGGATTCTTTGAGAAAGCCATATCATTTGATAGGGTCGGGAAAAAAAAAGCTTTATGAGAAAAGCCAAAAGAGATTTCACCCGGAGTAAGGAAGGCAGAAACTTGGAGCAGTTTATATCCGCAGCTGGTGCATTATTTGTACCACTGTGTAATCAGTCATTCCCCGTGTATATGCCAGAGGACAGAGAGAGAGAAAAGCCTAATGGCAAACAGCTAAAATGTAAGCATTTTCTGCCTGTCTCTGCACTTGTACCTGAAACAACCTAAAAAGCATCTCCTCTGGCTGTAAGCAGGTGTCTTACCTATATGTGGAAAATCCACATACTCAGAGTTGTGCAATAGCTCTCAAAAATCCCACTTTATGTGTATAGTGGCCACTCTAAAAAAAAACCCAGAACCCAACAACCCTGGGTTCAAAGTACGACCCGTAATATTTCCCATGCCGAAAAGGAGCGCACGTCTCAGATCGGGTGCAGTGAAATGAAAGCAGCGAGGTGTGATGGATGGCAGGTTACTGATTTCCACCATTGCCAGGTGTTACAAAATGTGAAGCAAAGGCTGAGAGACAGTTGCCATTTGAAAAGGTTCATAATGGCCCTAAAATGTTCTGCTTGCCACATGGGCATTGGGAACATAAATCAGTGCATGAAATAACAAGAACGGACGTGTGTTCCCAGGCCTTATGGGCAGGAGAAGTTGGGGAAGGAGCCCGTCATAAAGATCATGTCTATCCCCACCGTGAGCCCATTCATAGTGTCACTGGCAGTTTATTAGGAATAACTCAGCCTGATGTAAAATTTCTTAACTGCAAGTATCATTGAAATGTGATTCTGGTCATTTAACCTAAAATATGTGTGTGTGTGTGTGTGTAATAAATACAAGCTGGCTGCAGCTGTGTGGCTGTTCTGTGCTCTCCTTCTATTTTCAAAGCTTTGGGTTTAACAGCCGTGGGAACACTGCACGTAGTTCTTAGTTATATTTAAAGTCAAGCAATGGCCTTTTTGGCTGTCCCTGGGCCATTGATCCAATTTGCAGCTATTAGCATTCAGATGGAATAACTAATTAGGCGGAGTGTCAGACAATGATTGCAAAGCAAACCACTTAAACCGCGCGGTTAATCTGTGTATTAATCTACTGAAAATGCTCCTAATACCAATTTAATTGCTGGGCCTTTGCTAATCTGGATTGTAGTTAACGTTTTTAAAATAAATGTGTTCTCATTAATGCTGAAAACGTTTGTATGGCCGTGTTTTTGGCTATCGATATGAAGCCGTAGGAAGCAGTTAAATGAAGCTTTGGTGAGCACGTCCTTCACTCAGTACCAGTATAATGACGTGAGCTTCAGCACAGTTACCTCCTGGTTTACAGCAAAATTAAGCCCTCTGGAAGTTAGGATTAAAATACATGTTTCTCTATCTGCCTTCACACCATTATACCAAAATAATCCTACTCTCTCCCCCAGAACCATACTTAATTGGGTTTTAAATTATCATGTTCATCACCCATTTTCCCCCTCTTCTGCTGCCCTGGAATATTGATTTCTGGCTGTGTCACTCATCCAGCTGCCAAAAAAAAGAAAATTACAGCTATTGCCAGATGTTAATTGAATGCTGTAAAAGTGATGCATGACTGAACAGCTCGCGCTGTACTCCCAATTTACATTTCTTGTCACCTCGGCTATCATAATATGGGTCTTGTCTTTGACAGCATCTGTGTTCCTAAGGTGTTATTTACTAGTGCAACTGATGAAATGCCATTTTGTTCTTATTCATAAGTGGCCAAAACACCAGAAAAATCTATTAGATTTATGTCAGCATTCCCACACTGAAGACATGTTGTTATTTGTTTGGGTTTTTTTCCTCTAGAATTGCCAATGCAGATCTTAAAGCCAGCAACCTTTTCGGACACTGCACACTACCCCTTGCTTTTGGTCGTGTAAGTTCTCACTTGTCCTTTCTTTCTGTTCACATTATTACGGCAGCATGGAAACCTCGGCCACGATCTGAGCCGTTTAAGATATATTTTATACAATGAATGCCAGACTGCTTTAGCACCTAAGTCCAGCATGTTGGTCCCTAACCCCTGTCTCGCCTCAGAGCTGGCAGAGGCTAGATGTAGGTTCCTTCTCTACCGTGTTTGAGCCCAGGGTTTCAGGTCCCAGGAGGGTGCCCTAGTGAAATCCTGCAGAGTAAATTGTAGGATTTTGTAAGGTTGTCCCACACACACACTTGCAATTCAATAATTTGGGGTGCAGAAACGGGGGGGGGGGGGGGAATAAAAGATGGACATTGACTTTCTGTCCCAGTGCTTAGGGTGTTCACCCTGCGCTTATCAGGTAGTTTTAGAGTGGGATGCAGTCAGTCTTACTGCAGCTTAAATTTTAGACACCCTCATGCAGCAATCCTTCCCATGTAAATGCCGGTGTTCTGTGAAGTGACAATAAAGAGAGAGCTAGAAACCTTTGAAGATCTCCACGATGTTAGCATTTGTATTAGGTAGGTAGGATTTCCTCCTGGCAGGCATAGCAGATGGGTATTTCTTTATGCAACATTTAGTAATCATAATACACATTACTGAGGTTTTTTTCTGGCAATTTGGAAAGAAATTGGGGGAGGGAAGTCACTGACCTTGGAAGAACCCGCTTGCCCCTGGCTGCATCCCACTGCATCGCTTGCTCCCCGCCGGGGAACACCCCAGGAGAGCAAAGCCTCCTGCAGAAGTGATGAATGCCTGCTGAATGCCTGAACACCATCCTGCACATCCCTCCATGAAGGACAAAAACTCTGCAATAAGCATGTCGTTACATCACAAAATTACTGCAGAGAAAATGTACTTCATTATACAAGTGCTTGAGGAAGATTGGTACTCATCAAGCTAACAACACTTGATTAGGCTGCCTCTGAAGCTGGATGTGCCTGGGTCTCGCCTGAATAAATGCAAATGACTGAAGTCACACGCACATTAAAATCGTGCAGTGAGTTGCCTGATGTCTCCAAGAACCCCAAAAAAGACAAGAAGTAGATGGAAGTGCCCATGGCTCTACAGTAATCCCAGTCCTAAAATATTACTTCTCATCATCACCATCTCTTGATTTTTCTGAGCTGTCTGGCCAGATGGGGTCAATACAGTTCCCCTGTACAGGATCGGACCCTAAGCAGAAGGGTGAAGAGGGAGTTTTGCCCACCTCTTCCCCTTACCCACCAATTTTGGGGCAACCTGGGCATTTTGAAGCTGTTCGTTTTATCACTTTAAAAGCGTCCTTTCCCTCTGTACTTTTGTGAAGCAGTGGTGACAGAAGTGATTGACAGCTCCACCTACAGCCGCTCTGGAGAACCCCGTGGGAGAGGGAAGGTCTGAGCTGGGTGAATGGGAGCAGCAAACGAAACCCCAATGCTTGCCAGTAAAGGAAAGGACCATCAACATCTGCAAGCTCCATCCAACATATTTTGACAGTGCTAGCGCACCCCAAAGCCAGGCTTCTCACAGAAGCCCCTCCACCAGAAAAATCCCTGTAGAAAATAGCTATAGATTAGAGCAGATATAAACAGGGAAAAATCAACTGACTTCTGGTTTACTCACAGGAGGAACCTCACAACCTACCCAGTTGGTGATGTGCTTGCTAGATTTGTTCAAAGCTCAGCTCAGCACAGTGATAGTTGCTGTGGAAGGAGGGAGGGAGCAACCAGCCTGCAGCTTCCACCCCCACACAACCAGCCTTGCGCCCATCACCATTGCAGAGGCTGGTGTCCCCTTCTTAAAATCTACCCTGCCCTACGATGCGTGCTGGTCCCCATTCCCACAGCAAGCTCACTGTCCCGGGGAGGGTGTTTGGCCCGTGCTTGGTGCCATTGCCTTTGCTTGATGAGCTTGATAACTGTTTCTGTTTCAGAGACGGGACGCCTGGCAGCCAGATCGTAACGGAGAGGTTTGAGGTGACGTGGGAAAGCGTCATGGTCAGCTCTCACAACGCCATCGTGCTGAAGTTCGACGGCCGTGGGAGTGGCTTCCAAGGCACTAAGCTACTGCACGAGGTTAAGAGGAGGCTGGGCCTTTTGGAAGAGAAGGATCAGCTGGAAGCTGTCCGGTGAATGACACTGCTATTGAAGAAATTAGTTCATTACTGATAATCAACCCAAGACTGTCATTAGTCTTGGCTGCTTTAATGGTGTGTAGGGTAGAGCAAGGAGATGGGAGGGAAGGACAATGCAGTCATACACCTGTGGCATGTGAGAGAGAGCTCATGCCAGCCAGTGCAGAGGGAGAAAACCAAGCCTTAAACAGAGCTAAATTAGAGCACACTTATCTGTATCACATGTTCAAAGCCTATTTATTTTTAGGTCTGTACAGTCATACAGCTACAAACAAGTAAGCTTGGATATCAGCTCTCACATTAATATTTTGCTGGCCTGGCAGTTGAAAAAAAAATCCATCTTTAAACCCTTAAACTTTTTAAAACAGAAAAAACTGTGCAAAACAATAAATGACAAGTCCTGCCATATTGTTAGATTTATTCTGCACATACTCACACTGAAAACACTGTCAGAGTAGTGCCATAGCATCAGCTTTATTATGACTTTCAGAGGTAGTGCAGGTTATTTGTTGCCCTTGCTTGGTCAAATCCAACACAAGAGGTTGCAAGATTAAATGGAACAGAAACTCATGTGAAAGCAGCATGTAGCAGTGTGAATTTAGATTGTCTACATCATTTTTCTGTGGCCACCCCAAATTCAAAAAATCACACCATGCTTGCTGTATCTAAGGCAAAAATATTTTTAACCCATTGTTTCTCCTTTTTCATGTTCTAGGACAATGCTGAAGGAGCATTACATAGATAAAATGCGAGTCGGTGTGTTTGGGAAGGTAACGTTTTCCTGTTGTTCCTCTGTGCTGTTCTAGTTGGCTGCTGTGGCTAAGCAGCTGAGCTGAATCCTGATTTATTGAATATGTCAGTGGTGACTTTTTTATTATTATTTATTTTTGAAATAGACTGCTTCTTGCTCAGAGATGTTAAAGATGAAAGCTTTCATTTTATCAATGTATTCATCAATGATGGGGTTTTTTTTAATTAACTGCCAAGTGCAGAAAGTGACTATTTGTCAGGAAAACGCTGTCAGATAATTAATTATATTATCCCTTTTCAACCTTTCATTTCATTTTCATCTTGTCCCTTAAGGCCTACGGGAATGTGGGTAGATCTAGCTGTACAAATGTACAACAACAATATTGATTTCTGAGGCTGATTCGCACCACAGCGTGTGCCCGGCTGGGAAACTGCAATTGCAAAGTACACACGGTTTGAAATGAGAATGTGACTGCGAGTAGAAATTGTTTATTGTGGGAGATACAGGCTTCGAGTGGGCGAAGAGAGCTGCGCATACAGCAGCATCTCTGCAGTGAAAACAGGCTGACGGCAGACGTTGAAATTGTGATGCCCATTTTAAATAACGAAAGACTGGGGTGGTATTTTGGAGTGGTAACATATCTGATTAGGCCTGCAGCCATAAAGTGGGATGCAAAGAGGCGAGCTCTTGGGCACACAACCCTCCTGCCTTCAGCAGAGTGCAACGAGCATAGAGCTCATCTTCAGCCACACCTGCCGAAGCCAGGGAGATGTCTCTTGTTTCGTGTTTTTTCAGGGCAAGGTGTTAAAGCTCTATAATGGCCGAGAGTTTGCTGCAATGTCTCAGCTGCCCTGTTTCTGTACCCAAAAAGCAGCAGTGCCTCACGGCAGGACCGCTGACGCCCCTGCCCTCTTTGTGTTCCAGGATTATGGTGGCTACCTGAGCACTTACATGCTTCCAGCCGGTGAAGAGAACCAAGTGTTTGCCTGCGGAGCTGCTCTTTCCCCACTGACAGACTTCAAACTATATGGTAAACCCCACCCCAGAACTCACAGATTTTGCTGACCATAAATTATGTTTCTGCCCTAACCTTTCCCAGTTATCTTCTCTTTCCTCCCCAAGATCCTGCCTGTTTTGTGTTGTGTGTCTTCTTACGACTAGCCATAAACCCTTTTTACCTCCTCAAGAGCAATTTTGCTGGCACCAGTGGAACCAGCCATTGTGGGCAGAGTAACCAAATAACTTTTATTACTCACTCCTTTTAAATAAAGGAGAATTGGCTCTAAGCCCCTCCAGCCTCTGACAGCTCTGACACCTTGAACACGCTTCTTTCCTGAGTGGACCATCCATCCGTGGGAGTTGTGGTCCAGCCTGACTACCTCATCGTCTCTCTGCTGCAAATACTCCACTGAACATGGTGGTCCTTTCTGTCAGGGACACCAGTTCCCTTTGCATTTAGTGCCAGTGAAAATCAGGGGACTGCCGTGAAAGTCAGTGGTGTTAAGCCAGTCTTCGGGTCCTGTACAGGTCCTGAGACCAACAGGAGTTTGCCGTAGACTGTTGGTGGAGATGGCCCCGTGTGAAAGGAGAAAGAGACACAACATGATAGTGATCTTCCTCTTCTCCTTTCGTATCTTGGTTGCATTAAGGGAAAAAAAAAAGGCTCTTCTGTGACTTATTTAGAAACCATAAGTACGTGGTGATAATGAAAGGCTGTGGTATCATACATATTCTTAGTGCATTTTCAAAAACTTTCAGAAATATGGCTTGTGCAACTAAGGCGACATTAGAAAAAAAATCCTCTTTAGCATTTGCAATATTTGACTCAGAAGCACCAGTGTACTCACGTATGACTGAAAGAGATGTTTTCTTTTTTTCTTTTCAAGCTTCAGCCTTTTCTGAAAGATACTTGGGCTTGCATGGGATTGATAACAGAGCGTATGAGGTAACTGCATGGACACTGCATTTCCCTGATAAAATGTGAACAGCGTTTTAACTCTTCCTCAATGCATTCTCTTTTGGGGAAGAAAAAGGATATGGAAGATGGACTCACTAGTAAGACTCTCTATATTTAAAAGGCATCAGTGAGTCCTCCGGCCTGCTTACTGCTTTTGTGGTCTTAAAAGTAATGATGGATATGTTTTTTATTGATTAGCCTTCACATCTGCCTCTCTGAATTGGGTAAATACAGTTATTCCAGTTTTACAGATTGGAAGAGCTGAGGCTGAGTGACTCGGATGTGCCCAAGTGGACACGATGTCATGACCTCCTTTAAAGTTCACCCCAATGGTCTTGCCACTTTGATTCTCTCTGAGGTATAATTTTTGACCCAGAGTCAAGTGGAGCTTGGCTTCTCTTGGCTTTTTCAAAGTAAGCACAGATGTGATATTTCAGGTAGGCAGAACTCTGTGCCGGAGTTGAGCAGGACATGGAAAAGGAGACATGGCACCAGTTAACGAAGATATTGTTTAATATATATGATGGGATCAGTTCGTTCATGTCTTCTTTCTTTCAGTTATTTGGAGGAAAATCCTAATAAAGAGTAGTCACACAAGCAAAATTTGTTATACAGAAAACATTGTTAAGCCTACTAAGCCTTGTCTTCAGGTAGAAGACATGAAGGCAGCAAAAGTTTGAAATTGTTTTCTTACAGAGAAGGCAAGTAGCAGCCTGTGCCCCTGCAGCGGAAGCTTTTCCTGGCTATCTAAATACTGAGTTCATTGTCTCTCAGGTTTTACGCTCATGATCTCCAGATCATTGCAAGCTCTTTTAGTCCTTTTAGAAATTTGAAGGCAGGTCAGTAGAGGTGAAAGCAAGGGAAAATATTCCAGAAATGAGAGCTTTGTATTGCCACGTGCTCTTTGCACGTCAAAAAGCTGGCCAAAGCAAATAGTGGGACTTTTGGTTGACTTGGGATTAACTGCTAGGAACAGCAACTGAGCTCTCTGCAGAGCACGGCACTGCTCTGAGTATGGACTCTGGCTAATACACGTCTCCTACATGCCACAGTTGAACCATGAATTGCTTAGGGAGAAGAACTGTTCCTAACCCATGGACCGGACATGAACTTTATGAAGGTCACATAATTCAAGACTTGATGTAGACTCCAAAAAAATCTGTATTGTCCTGTGGTAGGTTGCAACTGAGGGAGCAGAAAGGAAGGAGCTATACAGGGGAAGAACAGGGTGCTAGACATGTGGCTACACCATCGCAACACTTAAGCCTTGCAGTCAGCAATCTGAGAATGAAACAACTCATTAATTAAGTCCAAAAACAGAGGAAAGATCAGAGTGCATCCTTGCAAAATTTGCAAGCACTTTCTAAGTGAGTGTGGAGCTGCAAGAAAGCCAGAGCAGGCCTGCGTTCACCAAAATTTCCAAAAACTTGCCTCTAGCACCAGGAAAATACACAGGGACATTTTTAATGACCGAGGTTGCTTTATCTTTTAAATGAGGAGAGATACGCATAATCTGTAATGCAAAATGACGGTGACAATATCTTAATAATACATGCCAATGTTTTTAGCCAGCTAATTCGACCTCCATAGCCGGGCATGGAACATCCTGTCGCTGTTGGAGATGCACTTGTCTATTTTCTGTGGAAACCACGTAGAACAGTGGGAAGATGAAAACAAATGTAAGACAGGATTGATACAAAGTTGTCTTAACTGAAAAAAGACATTAACTCACGCAAGTCAGTGAGAGCTAGGGCACATGCATTTAAACAGTGAAGGAAACAAGAATTTAGGTTGAGACAGCTGTTCTGCCCCGCTCCCCTATAAAACAGCAACATCTGTGATTTGAGACATACATTCCTTTTGCCACTCCAAGACTTTTTTTGAGTCTTTTGGAGTCTCCTTGAGACTTGCATTCTTCTGAATAATGCAGCAAAAAGTGGAGAAGTCCTTGATTTCTCTTACCCAGTACCATTTGCAGTCACTCAGGTTTCTATTTCCCCTGTGGATCTGCACGACAGTTGGGGGCAAAGGCATTCTCAGCAGTGGACACTTGAATTTAGTATCAGATCCTCCCCTGGGCTGTCAAAGCTCATTGAGGTTGGCTTTCAAACTATACCAAAGTCACTCCAACTCTCTGAAGAGTTCTTAGGCATAGGTACCTGGGCACGCTTTTCATCGGTGTTTTGTATTCACTGAAAATTCACTTTGACATTTTCCATGTGTTCTGCAGCTCAGGCTTTCAGTGAACGTTATCAGAACAGACGAGGGTCTCTGGCCTCTTCCTGCTGCTGATACTGAGCCTGGAAGGACAGGGTGGGGGTTTATTTTATCTCCAGAGTGATTCAAGTAGCCAAGAGAATACGCTGTGCTGGTGTCTGCTTGTTATCCTTGTGATGAAGTATCAAATGGAATTAAGTGCTTCCATTTTCTCCATATAAATTACTAGTTTCTAGCAAGATTTTTAATCTTACTGCAACCTTTACTTTCACAGATCACCAAATTAGCACACAGAGTCTCATTACTGAAGGAACAGACATTTTTGATCATTCATGCTACTGCTGATGGTAAGTTAGCCCATCATTTGAGCTCATTATATGTTTGGGATGGCTTTGATTTTTCTTAATTAAATTTGCCTCTTTAATGATTATAATCTGTTTTTACAGAAAAAATCCATTTTCAGCATACTGCGGACCTTATCACACACCTAATTAGGGCAAAGGCTAATTACAGCTTGCAGGTACAGTATGTGTTTCCTTTTTTCATACTTAAACAGTTATTTCCCAGTTTGAACTCAGACTGCTGTTACGAAGCAAGCTTTGAAAGCCACTTGCAAACTCATCCTGGCAGTAGAAGTAGCACCAGTGTATAATGTGTTCCTGTGTACTCCCATGCTTATTTGATACCACTATTTTGGTTTGGACAGTTGTTGAACAATTGCTAAATTACAGAAAATTAGGATTTGAGAGACACATCTCTAAGGAATTGGTGCCTGTTTACTTTCTTTGGGAAAAACAGGCTAAATTCAGGATGAATTACAGGAAAACAGCGATCTAAATTAAATCAACCACAAAAATAAGGAGAGAAATGTTTCTTAAATCTGACATCCCACTGCAAATGACATCCTGTCGTTTGTAAAGCCCCTCTCTCTGCAGAATTACATCTCTAATTTGCTGAATGACCCACGTCCGAGCCATTAAAGCTTCCAAAATGAACCCGTCCACCAGCCATGGGGATGGTCCCTGACCTCTACTGCACCTCAAGCCACGGCGAAGAGAGCCCAACTGGCCCAGGGTCAAACCATGACAGGGACCATGCTACTGTTCACAGTATAGATGGTTGTGTTGTGGTGCCAAAGTCCTACTAACAGTCGATTTACTGAATGCCAGCTCCCTCTGGCTGCATTTCTGTGGAGCTTCATGTGATGGGTATGCTCACTTCATCATCCTCCAAAGGCAGATAGGATGAAGCACAGACACGGGACCTAAGCAATGAGCCTGGCACAGATTTGGTCAGTGCTACAATGACTGAAGTGCCCCTGCATATTTCCCAATGCAGAAACATTAGTACGTTGGAGCTTGAAGGCACCAATGGGCTTAACACATGTCAAAGGTTAGTTGAGGACTGAACAGAGGGCTGAGGGATCTACATCTTGGATTGAGGTACTCAGCCAGCGGTGAGACACCTCAGTCCTGCCTGCAAGCGTCCAGCCCTAGAAACTAATTTTTTTTTCACTTCGATATCCCAGTCTAGACAACCCATTATCACAGAATCACAGAGTCTTCAGAGTTGGAAGGGACCTCTAGAGATCATCTAGTCCAACTCCCCTGCTAAAGCAAGACTGCCTAGAGAGCATTACTCAGGACTGCATCCAGGCGGGTCTTGAAAATCTCCAGAGAAGGGGAATCCACAACCTCCCTGGGCAGCCTGTGCCACTGCTCTGTCACCCTCACTGTAAAGAAGTTTTTCCGTGTATTTGAACGGAACTTCCTATGTTCCAACTTGTGCCCATTGCCCCTCGTCCTGTCACTGGGAACCACTGAAAAGAGTCTGGCTCCAATGGAAGAGTATGATCCTCTTGCATTCTTTCAACATGTGCAGAAGTTACCTATTCCATTTAAATGGAAAATTTGTTTAAACTATTTCATGTCTAGCTTCCCACATTCTTTGTATTTAATTACTTCTCCAGCAAGCTTTATTTCAGTTTTTTACTTAATGACTTTTTTTCTTTAAAGTCCTCCCTCATTTTAGTCAGTAAAACCTAATGCCGTTTCTCTCCACAGACTTGCACTGGGGTTTTTCAGTTTTTGCAAGGAGTAAGCTCTGTTATTTTTAAGTGTAGCCTGATTCTGCTTAGCATGAACTTGTTCAGAATGGAATTAAATGGAAAATTGTCCCCCAGAAAAGTTCCTTTTGAAGGGAGTTGCAAGTCTGTGCTCAGAGTGCTGTGGTGCCTGAATTACCCTGGACCTCATATGCATCTACAGGAACACACAGGGTGCTGAGGAGAAGCAGTGGGTTTGTAGGCCAGTTTGAGCTGCAGGTATGGGTGGTCAGTCCCGAGACTCTGAGCTCCTAATGGTGTGTATTTTCTTGTTCCTTTGCAGGTTTATCCTGACGAAAGCCATTACTTTAACAATGCAGCATTGGAGCAGCATTTGTACAACTCCATCGTCAACTTCTTTGTAGCGTGTTTCCAAGTTCAGGACAAACTCCCAATAGCCCCACTGAAAGAGGAGGAGGACGACGATTAACCCTACTTGTCCGTGCTAAGCACAAGGCAGATCTCTCTAACAATATGCAACTGGATCATTTTCCTGAAGAAAGAGATGTTACGTCGTTAGCATGTATTTAAAGAAAACTGAAAGCAGCTCATCTGCTTTACTTGACAGCAACTCCTTCCTAAATGGAAGAACATTAAGCATGGTGAACTCAGCAGAAACTGCTGTCTGAAATTAATCCATCACAACCAACATGTTTTTCTTTGTGGTTTTTTTTTTTTCCCTTTTATTTTTCTGTCTCTTTTTTTTGTTTGTTTGCCACAAAGTGACTTCTAGCATGAAGGTGGTAAGACATTGAACTGGAAGGAACACCCCAAGAAACCGCTTTGAGGACTGGAAGATTTAATGTCTCTTTGCATTCAAGCAATCAAGCAGTAGCAGTGAAATCCATCATCCATATTAAGGTTACTATAGTTAGCATCACACTGTGTCAAAAAAAGTCTAACCTAATACATGGAAAAGATTATAGCACAATTGTTTTCAAGGATACTGATTCATACATACTTGCCTGCTCTTTCCCATGTGCAGAAGGTTTGTCATTGATACAGGACATACAAATTAAATTGTACGAAGTATCACTATAGTTACACTGATCTTTACCTTCCTGTAATTATTTCTTAATTTTGTATAGCTTTTACTTCTGTTTTCATTAGGTCTCATCCTTACCTTATTAGCTTCTCAGCTTGTTCTGGATGGGGGAAAAAGCATACACTGAATTAGCCAACTCACTTTAGACATTAGGGGTCTAAAGACGCGACGGGGGTTGAGGTACCCAGACATTAAAAAATCTATTAGAATAAAGCAAAGGAAATCTCACTGTCATGTTCCTGGCATAGCCTTTGCCTGTAAGATTGAGTATTTTCTTTGGCAGCCTTGAAAAATATGCACATAAATAAGCTAAATCAGCTTAACGTGGAGATATTTTTATTGTACTATAGAAAAATATGCGACCGTCACGATTATTCTTTTTCTTTTTTTAGTGTTGGAACAATTGGTCGGCAACCTGTTGGGAATGGCTAGATGAGGCTATGGTAGCAGGAATTTGTACCAGATACTTTGCAGATCATCTCATAAAGTCATTTAAACAGAACCAATGTGCAGAGATTTATTGCACATGCTATCTGTGGCTTAGTTTTATGCCAGGTCGATGATTAGCACATTCCAAACACGTTTAATTGTCTCTTCTGCTCACACTAGTTTTGCCAAGCGTAAAAGAAAAAAAAAAAGGGAGCATTTTTGCTGTAGAATATCTAACACTTCATTATAGCGGTGTAAAGCAACTTTTAAAACTTCTTGTGAAAACATTCAGCTCTCAGAAAGAAATCCAGCCTTCATTCACTTCCACTTACCGTGTCATAAGAATTTTGACTAGTGTCGCTCCTTGTAAAATATTCTGACCAAATGTACAGCCAGTATTAATACTGTATATTTCATTTTGTTGTATATAAAGGAATGTAAGTCAGGTATTCGTCAGGTCCCCGATCCAATATTAGTCTTGTGTTCAGCATGCATGCGATAACACTTCTTTGCTGATCAGGACTCTTTAGAAGTACTAGCTTGGAAATATAACAATTAATGTAATTTCTTTTCTTGTTTTGACAGCTTGAATGTCAATGCCGGTTTCTACTTTTTACATAGTACTGTGGGTAAACTCACATCCTGACAGCAATGACGATGTTTCCATTGTGTTCTTTAGTGTGTCTTTTTTATTATCTTTATTTTAAGCTTTGAATGTTGGTTGTACTTTGACCATCATGAAAAATATATTGGTAAACCATAGAAATGACTTAGTTTGGTTTTGATTATCTTCTTTAATTTACAGTGCATCAACATTGTGTGAACAAGAACTACGGTATAAATCTGCTTTATCCGGCAAGATGCCAAATAGACAATAAGAATGCTGCGTGTCCAGATTTTGCTACACCGAACAGGCTCAGAAGCCTGAAATGAACTTGACCTGAGAAATGTAAAAATCTGCTCTGTCCACAATCTTTTGTAGAAAGAACTTTAGGATGTGGCATGGTAGTGTTTGTTCATTCATGGAATAAAACATTATTTTACCACCCTGGTTGCTACTGCTGTTATTTAGTGTTAAGTACTTAAATAAGCATCAAGTGCTATTCCTGCTTGAACTGAGCCCAAACTTCAGGGTGCAGATCAGAAAAATGAAAACAAGTCTTCATAAATAAATACACATCGCCATTTAGTCTGCCTGTCACGTTGGTAAATGGTGTCACCGTGGTAAATGATAACTGCTTTTGAGGAAAACATGTAGTACCATAAAGTGGGTTCAATCCCAAAGGACCCGTTGATGAGAAGAGCTCCATCACCCTCTAGTCTCTGCTAAAATGCACCTTTCCTCCCTTTCTGCCTGCTGACCCCAGAGCCGGAATACCTGCTGACCTGGCACACGGGCTTCCTGAGGGCATCAGCCAGGAATGACAGCTTGACCAAAGGGATTTTTGCTGTTTCATCCATTGTCCTTTTTCCCCAAAGGTGCCTGTGGGTTACAAAGTGGGAACAAAGCACTAAAACTTATTGAGTCTGCCATAGCAGACTTTTCTCCATCAGGAAAGGGGCAAGCAAGAGGAGGGAGCCATCCCACCCAAATTCAGAGGTTTGTTTCCCTTCAAGCCAAGAGGAGAGCCATATGCCTGCCAGGGTCATCCTCAGACACCTCCCTCAACTGAGTGGCAGCTTTTCCGTGTGCTCATTTGGGGAGTGACTATCCCAGATTGAAACAGCTGGGGGACAAGTTAGGGCCATCCCTAGCTGTCCCCTGTAACAGCACTTCATGGACTGCAAGGTCAGTTGGATGTTCCTACACCTTCTTTACACCTGGAAAGGAAATCCTTCCATTTCATTGATTTCCTGGGAAAAAGGAGATTTTTGACCAAATTAGAAACCCTGGCTATGACTGAACCCTACCATGCATGCTCCTCTTCATCTCAAGCAATAACTTCAGGAAAGATTTAAATCTGCTCAAACGTCCATGTCTGTAAGCCTAATAAAGACATGAAAGGCCTTTTAACCCTAAAAGACTAAACCACGTAGCAAGGCTGTGGTGCTAAGCAGCCCCTTGGAGGTACAAGGGTGACGAGGATGCTTTCCAATGGCACCTGCTGACTTGTTGCACCTCATCAGTGTCCAGGGTGATGTCCCACCAGCTGATACCAACTTGACTGAACCAGATTCACAGGAAGAGAAATTCAGTATTTCCCAGCAAAACCAAGAAACTATTGTGGACACTTAGTCGAATCTTTCTTGCCAGCAAATCGGGAAACAAGAAGCTTGAGCACTGGTACAGTGCAGCAGGTTGCACTAGTACAAAATAGCTTTGCTGTTATTTTGCTTAATTACCTAAATGCGACTAATACTTTTTTTTATTGTCCAAACAAATCAAGCTTATACTCTCAACTAACTGGCATCTCCGGATGCTGTAAAGTTCAACTGCGGCATCCCAAAGCGGAAGAGAACCAATAAGCAGTGCCCTACTAGTTCAGAAGGAAACCACAGAGGGAAAAAATGAGGCATTGCTGCTAGCTAATTAACAAACCAGGCAGCCAGCCATGTTGGTAATTGTCTATGGGTTCAAGCACGGAGCATATAAACCCACCCAAGCTCTGTCCACAAGCTCAGGCCAAATAAATGCTGCATCCCTGAAGTGTTGGAAGGAAAAAAAATAGTGAAAGAGAAAGGACATGTGGGATGCTCACAACACCTTTCCCATGAGAAGACCACAAGAGAGTGCTGTTAGCAATGGGGAGAAATAGGTGTTTAGTGAGGGAGACCAATGGACCAAGGCCGGTGCTGGTACCCTCATGGAGCTGCAGTGGTACCTGGAGAGACGCTCTTGCTTTTGCTCTCGTGCTCATGTTGTCTTTCCGAAGCTCACTCGGGTTGGCAGTGGTAAGGCGCTGGATGTTTTGACTTTGCATATCAGGTCGTAGGGCACATCTGCCCTGCAGTGCTTCCTGGGGCTGCAGTGAAGCTGCCAAATGTGCCTCGGTGAGGGTTGGGGTGAGGACACTTTCTTCCTTGCCCTGCATAAATGCTGGCTCCCCTCGCTGCTCTTTGTTCCCTGGACTTCTTGTCTGCTTTCAATTTGCAAAACAAGAGGAAAAGGCAGAAAATGAAAAGGTAACAGAAAAAGCTCAAGATCTCAGTTGCCAATTCCCTAATCATTGCGTCCTACTGAGCCAGCTGTTGGCTTATGTCTAGTTTGCTGCCCCGATGTAGGCTCCAGGCTGGAGCCTCAGAGCAGAGCTAAGGGCACTTGCTAAGACCTGTCTCCTCTTCCCACTTCATTTTTCTGTCTCCTCCCCATTCAGCATTGTTGCAATCTGAAAGCAAATCCAGCAACCCTGTGGAAACTAGGAAGAGACAAATATACCAGCAACGTGGTGAGCCCTCCCAATAAGTCACAACGAAAAAAAATTCTTTATTCTAATAGCTAATTCATACTTGGCCAGTGTCCTTTGCTTGGTGCTTATCCTTTTGCTGTGAGGGAATAACAAAGAGAAGATCCCCAAAGGTGAATTATTTGTCCTCCCTATTGCACCAGGCCACCTGCTATGAAGACACATGCTGGTCTGGCTCTCCCTGCTCCCATTGTCCAGCCAGTCCTCCATCGCCCTTGCAAGCTCAGCCTTTCCAACCCTGTGGTGGGTGCAGAACCAGGCAGCTCACAGAGGGAAGGGAGGGGGTGTTTGGGAAGGATAGGAGACCATATCATAATATTCAGGTTTTGACAAAGGACAGGAAGACCATAGAGAGGCCTGTAGCCAACCAGCATCTCCAGTTGTGGTGTTTCTAGTTGTGAAAGGTCCCACATTACCTTCCCGCTGCTCACTGCAGCTGCTGCAGACAGCTGGGACACTAAAACAGGGGTCTCATGCCTCTTCTGCTGGAATAATTCATCAGTTTGATATAGCCCTGAGTAGGACATCACCCATTGCCTCTGGCAGAAGCTCGCCTCCAACATAACACAAGCCACTGAACAAGCATGTACATGGAAACAAGGCTTTGGTCTACCCTCCTTTTTGGCACCCTCCTCCTAATTCAGCTCCAGAGCCAAGGGGAAAGGAGGACACATCTAGTCTGTGTGGCAAGAAAACTGGGTAAGTGATGACCCGGCTCTCTGGGAGTGGCTGCCAAAGTCTTTGCTATGTGTTAACAGAGGCAAATCTTCAACTGTCTCAATGTCACGACATCGGTGTGACCCTGTATCTTTTCTTAAAATATCCCAGTGTGGGACTCAGGTGTTTACACAAGAACTAGAGTTTTAATTCCCAAAACAAGCCCCAAAAGCCAACTGCTGCCTGCAGCTTTTTTTTTTTTTCATGATTGTAGCAACCAGAAAATACCGTCTGGCTTTTCCACCACAGCTGAAGAAATGGAGGGCAAAGAACAGCCTTTTTCTGAGTACACTCAGCTGGAATCACCCTGGCTGACCATCTCTGAAGGGAACAGAGGGAAAGTGGGGGTCCTCGGGGGGCAGGGACCACTATGGACAGGTCTATGAGCCCCCTTGGGCCTGTCCCTGGATGGAGGAACCGGCTTCTCCCCATCCTGCAGCTGAACGCAAGACCACCTTCCCAGTGCAGTCTTGGGTCCTTTATTTGGCCACAATAACCAATGTCCTTTGTAAACAACAATTTCTGCTACATCTGCTGTGCTGCTGGCAGCTGTGAAGGGGAAGATTCAGAAATCCTTTGTAAAATTGATTTTTTTCTTCTTTTTTTTTTTTTTTTCTTCAAGACATTCATTAAAAGCCTCATATTAAATGAAGCTACATTCTGCCTCCTCACTGGGATAACAGCTTTAATCAAAATGTCCATTTCTATGATCGAGAGAGAAGAGTAAAAAGCAAATGTAGATGGAGCAAGGCCCCAGGAAAGCACAAAAGTAAACCGTGCTCCAGTGCTCCTGTGGAAAAGCAAGGTTCCTTCCAGGTTTTTTTTTTTCCTTCCTCCATCATAAATGCACCTTTTGGGTCATTTTAAAGCAACAAACAACTCTTTGAGCTGACATGAATGCTCTCACCCTTGCTGGAAAAGGTATCCCGGCCTTACACTGTCTTCACAACAGCTGTTGTCAGTGTCCCGAAATGTGGTTTGTGCTGAGCATTTCCAGTAACCCGAACTGACAGGTAACTTGTAGCGAGTACTGGTAACCAGCCTGCACCAGCTCCCCACTGCCTGGTCTGGGAGCACCTGGAAGTGGGGTAAGTCCTTCACCTGGAAAACCAAACTCAGAGCAAAACACGAACAAGGCAAATACTCTGCTCCCCGTTCTGCTCTGAAACACCCTGGGAAAAGAGCACGGAGACACGGGAGCCCAGCAGGGCAGTCCTCTGCCATAGTTTCTGTCTGACTTTTGTTCCCCGTAAATTCACATTTCGATGCACAGAAAGCAGGAAATTCAAACCTGTATTTGGTTCCTTCCTCATCACGGCAGTGTAGCCATCACACGGAGCATGGTACACAGGGGGACAATGTAGCTGTCACGTGAGTCTGGCGTGGTCCCAAAAGTTTGCAACCTATTAAAAAGTGTTGCAGAGGAAGGGGAAAAAGACAAAGGAGAACCCAGAGATGAGATAGCCCATCCTGAGAGGCAGTCCTTCCCCTGACGTGGTTGGGGTTATGTCCGTGGAAAACACAGAGACCCTCTGCCCCGGATATTTCCAGTGTGTGCACTAAGAGTGGTCCATGAAAGGCAGATGAGAAAAGCAAGCCTAGCACCAGTAAGCTTAAATTTACTAGCTAGCAAGCCTCAGTGAGAAATCTTTGGGAGTTTAGAAATCAAAGTGAGTTGAAACCGGCTGAGATGTGGCCCCGGGCTGTTCCCCCAAGGCAGAGGCTCTGAGCTGCTCATCACAGCCAGCACCCTCGGAGCTGCGAGGAGCAGCAAGCGGTGTGTGCAGGGACATACCGACAGCACCAGGGGGAAACAGGTTGGGGTATGTTCTCACCCAACAACTGCCAACCGTGCCAGCGATTTTATCCTGCATCTTGAGTTCATGAAAGTTAATGGTCACTGCAGTGAGGTGAACAGTCACCACACATCAGCAGTGCAAAGGATCGCACTGAAAACCAGAGAAGGTCTGGCGCAACAACAGCAACAGAAATTGGCACTTGTGGGGTATCAATACCAGAGACGGCAATAAGGCATTTTTCAGCTGCTGTTGGTGATGGTGTTGTAGGGGAAAGGGGCAAACAACATCCCAGCTTTGGGTGGAACCCAGAGCCAGTGCCATTTTTCATCCTTATCAACTCTGCACGGTGGGCTGCAGTTCTTCTTGAAGAGGCATTTTTTTAAGGTAGAAGCCCTGAAAACATTAAATTCACGCCTCATTAACTGCATAGGATTTTTCTGGGGTCCAGTAGACTTCTGGTTTTGCTGTGATGATTCTTATAATCATATAATTTGTGAAGAAATTGGGATAGGAAAAACTCCTCTCGCTTGCCTCTAGTGGCAAGCTGTAAACAATTTATCATGCAACACAGTGATGGCAGCCAGAAACAGCCCGAACTTCCTCCAAAAATTCTGCAACTCCAGCTTAACAAATAACAGTTGGAAAAGCCCTTTCTGACATTAGGATTTCAAAGACGAAATATCCTTTCCTTCGTTCTGTCACTCAGCACCTTCAGAAAAGAAAGTAAAGAAGAGGAAGAAACCTCTGTCTGAAGCATTTCATTGGATGCAAAGGCTTCTTTTGCTCGTGGAGCCTCTGGATTATCTGTTCTGGGAACTTCTGTACCAAGATGTTTTTAAGAAAAAGTTACGGTGACGCATTTTTTTCTGTACAAGAGTCAGCTGGTTTCATGGAGTGAAATGTAGATGTTTACAATGAACATCTCTGCAGCTGAGAAGTCCGATCTGGGCTTCCTCTATCACTTCAATTGCTGAAGACTAAGAGCCATTTTAGGGCACACTTGACCCAGCCAGCTCCAGATGCCCACTTTGGGAGGGCACGCACTGTGTGGGCTGCAGGGACCAGGTGGATCTGGGTGAGCAGGTCAGCTATAGAGATCTCTTTTCACCCAAGGAGACAGGGAAAGCAAAGAAAGTATTAGATTTGTAAAGGAATGACTTTTAAGAAATTAACAAACCCCTTAGTTTTCTACCAAATTGCTTACTGCAGCTATAAGCAGAGCACAGCCACTTGCTCTTATATATATACTATACTTCACAGCGCCAGGAAAGCTTTTGAGTGGTAGGATGCCATCTGCTGCTCCAAAGGGTTATTTCCTCCCTTCCTTTCCCTTCCCAGCGGGCAGCTTGTGCCGATGGGGGGAAATTTGGAATATGTTCGGATCATCTGCAAAGTGAAAATATTTTCACCCATGAAACAAAATTTGCCTGGATAACAGAAAGCGGAGGGAAGAGTTTAATCTCACGAGCACTGGCTCAGTTATGAAGAAAAGTTTATGCAATGAATGAGGCACCCCAGAGAAGACATACGATATTTACCCACCGACCGGCTTGCAAAGAAGATTGGATTTTGTATAATTCCCAGCTTAATGCTGAGACTTGCTGCTAATTCTGCTAGCGCCCATCTCCATTACCGCAGAAACAATCATCTCCACATCTGTGAGTCGATGCAATGCCCTGTGACCCTGAAATATAGTCCCAGCATGTCTTTCTAAAATCTGTGGAGTGAAGAACAAATTAAAACACACTGTCGGCTCTCGGGGACTGGAACTTAAACCTGCGAGCAAGCTCTATTAAGTCCAGTAATAGACACCAGTCATACTCAGCCACACAATGGAAGTAAAACGGAATGAATAGCACACCATCAGCTCCAGCACTCCAGCAGTAATAAGCATCACGCTGGGCTCACTGCACTGACTAATCCATAATTTATTTGGCTTCATAAATATCAAAACATACCACAGCTGTTAGTACTTCAGTGCAAAACCCGCAAATATCGCTTCAATTATTCAGGAGCTCATCGCAGGAGCCAGTCAACCGCTTCGAAGGTGCAATTTTAGAAGGTATCAATTACCCGGGAGTTTCAGCAGCACAGTTGCCGGCTGGACCCCCAGGGCAGCTGGTACAGGGAGCGCTGGGAGCACCAACAACAAGAGGAAAAATTGCCTCTCCCTCAAAAGCAACCTAAAGCCTTGAGCCCCATGCAGGGAGGGCTGCAGGCAGCTTGGTGACAGTGCTCAGAGGGGTTATGTGCGGTCCCCTACAACCCTTGGAGGAGTCCGTGCTTCAGCATCTCACTTTGAGGGGCTGCCGAAATGTTCATTAAATCAACAGTCCCAAAAGCTGCACTCCTAAACTTACCCTCCATGCAGGACACAAGCTAGACTTTCTTAAACAAAGTCCAGCGGTTCCAGTCACCTCTCCAGCAGGGAACCACCATTGGAAGCCACCCTGGGCTTTGCCTCCTGAAGACGTTTCCCTCTCCCAACAGCATTCGGGTGCCAAAGACAAGACCAGAGACTGTGGCCAGCTGCTTGGTGGGTTGAGATCAGGGTTACAATTACGAGATGGCACAGTGGCTCATTCACGGGCATCAGGTCCCATACACATCATCTCCATCCATGCTCACACTACAGATCCCCCACTCCACTGGGATTCGTACATCACGTCGCCTCTGTTTAAATCCAGGTTTCCAGGTGGACTGCTCCAATCGCAATGACTGTGCGCTAGTTTGCTAGTTGTGTTTTATGGGCCAATACATTTTTCCACTAAAAAAAAAATAAAAAAATAAAGGATCAGTTTAATTCTAACTTCTGTCCTGTGCCATCTTCCTGCAAAGAACTGGAAACAGGAAAATAAGATGCTTGGAGGAGAAGATGGCATCTCACCAGCACTCCCCCATAATAAGGTATATACCCAGTGGTCATTTGCTATTGGAAAAGGAGAATCTCAAGGATAACTAGGTATGTGCAAGCTTCAGGAAAACAGGTATCCAGCAGGAGACGATGATGAGATTCCATATCAAGAAGAAAGGCTGAGCTGAACTATATGAGACAGTAAAGAAGCCACATGGAAAAACTTGATGGCAAAACACAATGGAAAATTAGGTGGGTCTCGCTCATTGGGCTCTGTGGGGACTTTTCTTTAGTGAAAGATGCAGCATGTGAACCCCATGTACAGGGCAGCCTGACCTGGCTCTGTCCTCATGGGATAAGGGACAGGAGAAAGCATGGAGCACCCTGAGGAGGAACACAGTGTCTGAGTTGTGAAGAGGTACCTTCAGAAACGAGAGTAGGGGACTAATGTCTCCAAGGGCAAGGGAGGAAATCAAGCTTCAAAATGTTGAAATAGATAAAAATCTGGGAAAGGTTTGACACAGGAGAAACATCTGTTGTTGAAGGAAGTTTCTGGGGTGCTTTTGGATGCAGGCAAGTGCAGCTCCTTTACACCGGGCTGTGCTTCATAGCAAGAACCACTTTTGGGAAACATCCACAACACACTGCCCAGCTGGTGGTGCAACCAAAAAAGAGGTACAGTCTCATGGGAAGTCATGCTCATAGAGATTATGGCCATCTCTATCACATAATGATGGAAAAAACCCTCCCTCCTCTTCTCATTATCACCACTCCCCTCCAAAAGTACCCCCAAAGGTTGTCTCAGTGCAGAGAAATGGCCTGACCCCGTGTGTCCGAAGCATTCTTATGCTCTGAGACGGTCCTGTTACCATCCAGGTGCACCACCACAGCAGTGTCACCATCCACCCAAGCCACGGGTGAACTATGGAAGAGTCCAGCTTCATGGGAGACATCACTGAGGGCAAAAGAGGAGGTAAAGTCCTCCATCCAGAGGGTCTAGAGAAGAGTCATATGGCTGCTTACCTCCAGGAAATCCTGAATGTAGATTTTGAGTCATCTACAAGCATACCTGTGACTGGAGATCTCAGTGCAACTGTCCCCTTGGCTTCTCTGCAATCAGTGGAGATCTAGTACCTATTCAGACGATACATCTCACTTCCCTTTCTGGGGCAGCCAGGGTGTGGGGGGAAAGGGAAGTCCCAAGGGCCAGCACAGAGCAGCACAGAGCCTGGATGGGTTTGAGGTCCCCACATCATTCATGAAACAAAACAAAGAACACTATCTGGAGTAGACGTTAGTGTACCCCAGGAAAGGGATTCAGCCTGGCCAATGCCTGCAATACCTTTAGTCAACCAGGCAGGACAAAGTCAGATAAAACACAAGCACGACCAGACTTGCAGCAAATCCTGTTTGAAAATCTGAACCCAAACTTTGTAAATTAAAATCAAGTTTATTTTCATGTCCAGACGCTAGAGACCTGCTAGCTCAGCTTAGTCCACTCTTTTGCTCTAGAACCGGGAAGCTGCTTTCCTGCATTTCCCAAGTCTGTAGGAGTTTTTTTGATCTTTAATGGGAGCAAAGCAAACTCCTGGTGTTTCGACATGGCCTGAGCTGTCAAAAGGTCTCCTAGGTCTCCAGGGTCCAGCTCTTTTTTAGAGATGACAACTTCCTGGTCCCATGACTTTTCCAAAACAAAACACACACACACAAAAAAAAAAAGACAAAAAAAAAAACCCCAAAACACCCAAACCTCTGCGTGTTGTATTTCTATTAAAGGGTTTGCTGAAGCAAAGCGCGGCTTTTCCCCGCAGTAAGGGAAAGGGCTGCCGGCAGGGAAGGGCACCCGCTGCCACACAGGGCTCCTGCAAATGAAGAGCATGAAATTTTCATGCAAATTTCCCACCAGGGCCTCTTGAATAAAGCTCCAGATTTCCCTGACCTTAATGAATAAATCACTCAGCCTCGTTAGTGGAGTCCCCGGCACAAGAGCAGCAAGCAGCACCTTTGCTGCTGAGTTGACCAAAGAATTGACATGACCAGAGATAAATGTTGCTCTTAAACTTGTGCTGAAGAAGACATGAAAAATGCGTTAGCTCATAATCTCACACACAGCGACGCAACATGGGGATAATTGAGATATAAGTCCTGCTCAGGCATGAACTTCAGAAAGATTTTTTTCACCCTTAGTAGGCTAACAAACCGTTTCAAAAGCAGTGAAGCTCTTTAATATTGGTTGGTTGTTCTTTTTTTTTTGCTACGTATAAGTGTTCCCCAAGTCTTTTGGGAACTGGCATTTTCTTCTAGGATGACATGTGCGTCTGGGGAGACCTTTTGTACAGCACCAAAAAAAAGGGGGCTCCGCAAATGGCCTCTGGAAATAGATAAATCTCGTACCACTGCACTGCATCCTCGATGTTTGCATAGCCCAGGGAGCAGCCTGGATCAGCCCCACACATCCCCAAAGCCCGCAGCAATGGTATTGCAGGCACTCCCCATCCTCCTTGAAACCAGATGAGCGCGGCGTGCCCTGCTTCATGCCCCGTAACCCCTGGGCTGGTCGGCCTCGACTCGAGTGCACAGCCACCAGTTGCTGATGGGGATGATGCCATCTGCCTGGTGAGCTGCAGGAGAGGTGCCTCAATCGGTGCCCCGTGCACTGGCACATCCTGGGGTTTTGTGCAAGGCCAGTAGCTCAAGCATCTCCCATAACACACATCCCGTGGCTGTTGCACAGCCCAGTCCTGCGGGAGCCTTTCTGACTCCAGGCTGTGCTCCGTGAAGCTCCACAAGCAGGACCTGTGGTGCTGCACAAGAGTATCGTTGAAAGAGGAATCGTCACATTCACTGATGCCCATTCATGGTCCCCAAGAGGCACAGCTCCCCAGCTACACTGTCTGGCTCTCCTTCCAGCTCTGCCTTCCCCTTTCTTTCTCATGAATAAAATAAAAAGAGGAGTAGAAACAAATTTTCTGGAGCTAACTCACATTTCAGAGCAGCTGAGGGTCTTACTTTCCTAATCAGGTGCTTTGGATGGGACAGTGTGGCAGCAAGAGGTCCAGCTCCAAATCTAGCCTTGGCGCTGCGTGTATCAAGTGAGTTCAGTCCTTGCATGGAACTGGTATGGAGAGGGAGGAGCAGCATCAGCAGTGCTGGTTCAAGAGCAGAGGTTTCATGTTCCTGGATGTGAACGGGCCTGGTCCTCCTGAAGAGGGAGAAGACATTCCGACACCCTGATCATTCTGTGATTCTGTGATTTAGGGTATGCAAGAGATCATCCAGCGAATGTCCATGCAACAAAAAAGTGCCAGTGTTGAAGCGAAATTCTTCTTGTACGACCTCCACTCCCTGCACACCCCTGGGAATAGGCAGGTCAGCGCTCCAGCATTTCGTTTACACAGGACACTGGCCTGCCCTGAGGCATGGGTATTCCTGGGAAATCCTCTCTGGAATTTCAAGTCGTCCAAATGCAGCTCTCTGTCACTCTGAGGCCAGCTTTAGATTTTCACATATTTTGTACATATGAGTGTTGCCCTTTCTCCAAGTTCAAGTTGTATCCTGGCGCGGACATTACTCGTCTGCTGAGCACTGCCAGGCTACAAGGTTTATGGGTTGATTTCCACATACAGAAGCCACAAAGCAGAGTGTTGGTGTATTTGTGCTGTAACTTATTTAACTTATAAGTAACAATGTTCTTGAAAGAGAGATGGAAAAGATGGAAAACCAAACCCATCTGCTATATGTCTCCCCAGGACCCACCACTTGTTCACACCTTAAGAAGTACATTTGGTGGCACCTGCCACATTCAGTCTCTACCACATACTTCAAACCCCACACTTTTGAGCCAGGGATTCTCAGCACCTTCCGTGCTGCAAAACCTCGGTAAATCCAACACACACACATTGAGTCTAGCTCTGATGAAGGAAAACATAAATATGGAAAGCCTCCTGCAAGAAATGTGGACTAACAATTCCCAGGCTTTCAGTCAGTATATGAACATATGGAGATTGTCTGCTTTTAAACTTCATACCTTTCTCACTCTGCAGAGTATTATAAACAGCCGCTTTTCTGTGTGCACCTCTGACAACTTTAACTTCAATAGTATATAGCGGGAAACAGACAAACACTTCTGCTGTCCTCAGCCGAACACCGCCCTGCACGCAGTTAGCTGGAGCAGATAAACACGCTGCTCTTTAAAAGCATCGCCAAACCATCCGTGACTGCTGGGTTATGTTTGTTTAACAGTTCAGTTGACCTGGGTTATCTGGGGAAGTGCCCCTGCTGCTGGGATGAGCCATGTTCAGCACTTCCAGTCCGACACGGCTGCTGCCGTTTGCGCTGCTAACGCCCTGTCTCCCAACGCAGGCAGGAACAATTGGAGTAATGAAAAATAACAATACAGATTTGGGCATCGTTCCTACTTTTGGAAAAACACAAGGGTAAGATCCACACTAACTTACCCTGTCATACCATGGTGCAGAAGCTCATGATTCAGACTGTGAAACAAGTGTAGTCATGAGTCCAAAGTCTCTCAAATGTCTAGTGAAGCCCTCAGGACCTGCTGAAGAGTAAGGTTGGGTATTCAGCTGGATATCGAGGTTGTTGAGAAGACAAAGGCATGAAAGACCTCAGCTCTGCCTGCTCTCATGTTGTTTCAACTCTGGAATTACTCCCGCTGGGACCTTTCTGATCCTTAAGCCCTGAGCAGCTCGTGCCTGTAACCCTACAGACGGTAGACCCCCAGAATTTTGCACAGGGAGGTCTGGCTGTGCCAGGAGCCAAAGGGATGCTGAAGTTGCCTCCGGCTTGTTGCACCCAAACTTTCCCCCCTCTGCACCTCTGCCAACCTGCAGAGGGGGAACACAAGGATGTAGCCCGTGGGGTCTTAGGGACATCTCCACAGGGACAGAAATCACAGCAAATCCAGCTCAGTTTGAAGCAGGAGCTGGTGCTCTGCCTTTGGGCCATCCTCCTCTCCAAGCAAGACAGCTTCACCCTGGTTTCCATGAGAGCAATTGAATGAGATATTCATCCAGAAACTAAAGAACATTTTACAGCTGCAAATCACGATTGTGTGAGACAGATAATTAGGCAATTAGAACAATTAAATGTTAAAAGACACCATGTCTAGAAATGAGAGCAAAGAAGAAGAGAAGACAGGAAAGTTCTTGCAGGGTTTTTTTTTTTCTGTGGAAGGTTTTCAAATGATGGTGATGCAGGAGCAAGCAGCTGGAGAGAAGAGAAGGGAGGGAGGATACAGACAAGACACTGAGCTGTGGGCTGTAAGTTTGCTTGAGCAGGACATCCAAAAATTAATAGCTGCCCCTGTGAATTTAAGGTGGGATTTGCTAGCTGGTTGATTTCGCTCATCAAAATCATTAATCAAAAACCTAGAGAGAACACCAATTACACATTATTCAGGCTTTGGGGCCATTAAGTGACTTTTTGCAACCTTAACATTTTGATACGGTGGTAAGCCAGAGCGGCTGTTCAGAGCACAGTCCTGCCTCCGGGCATCTCCCTGGGGAGCCGTGTTTCCTATCAGGCTGCAACAGCCTCTTCTTCTTCTGGGGGATAAAATTTGCTTTGTCTGCCTGGGGTTTTTGAGTCTCTCATGTCTCACACATGGCTGACAAAAATGCATTTTTATCAGAATTGGATAAAACTGATCACCGAGTCCTTTCTGGTCTTTGCTTTTTCCAGGCAGTTAATTTGCTCATTCGCACGGGAGCTTCAAGGTGAACCTTGGCTCGGAACAAACCTCAGTCTGCCGTATCGGGAAAGTAGTTTGCTGCATAAGCTGGGTCTTCTCTTTGCAACGCTGCAAGGATTTAATGTTTACATCTATATTTTCAGGAGGCATTGGATGTGTTTCACACATGTGCCCCATGACGAGATGATGAGAACCAGTGTGGTAAGTGGAGACAATCAGGATTATGCTTTCAAAGGCATGTTCCTGATCTGGACTAAGAATTGAACGGAGATGCAACTGGTCAGTTATTTCCACTTGCCTGAACCACTTCCAGCTTTGCACGGCCATACTGTCTGCCTATGCCCTGCATTCCCTTATAGCACAAACTCGCAGTGCCAGCAGTGTTTCCTGTGCTCGTGCAGGCCTTTGTGCTGCAGCTGTGGCTTCATGCCAGCGGTGTCCCTGCTCTGACCACCATGCATGTGTGGATGTGGCTATAGCTGAATACGATGATATGGTGGTGGAACTTCAGAGAGATCCCCCTGGAAACAACAAGAAACAAGTTCTCCTTCCCTTATGAAGGAACCAACTTCTTGGGTGCACCAACTAAGAGAAGGTGCATTTGCAGGGCTAAAGAACTCATGAAGCTTAACACAGCAAACACCACACAGCCATCTCATCAACTGGCCTGGCAGTCAACCTGCCAGGAGCCATTCTGCTTCTCATCACAAGGACCAGACCTGGTACCAGTACGTGGAAGGGACTGTGGCTCTCCAGACTGCAACTTTAAGAGATGCTCAAAGATTGCCCCAGCTCTCTGATTGGAGACTGGATTTGTCTGACTGGATTTGTCTGGATTTATCTGGAAAGTCACATCCAGAAATGTGGAGCTTAAAGTTGGTTTTGTTTTTCTGGGCTAGGATTTGGGCGCCTGGGTGCTGCTCCTGGTTTTCTGGTGACCATTGACCACTTTCTGGCTTGCCCAGGCCCTGGTGCCCACAGATGTGGAAAGCAGTACTGATTCTCCTTGTCAAAGCCCACCAGGTAAAACCACTTTGGCACAGGCAGACGTTCCTTTCTTCTTGTAGCAACAGTAGAAGAAGGCTTAAGTTGCTGATGCTAATGCTCGAAGCTTTTTTCAGCATTTATCTCTGCCTCGCACATTGGGCTCTCCAACCTCCCATCACCCTGTGCAGAAGAGTGGGCACCTTCCCAGGCTTCTCACCCCACACCACATCTCCACTTGTGCCTGCTAAGACTGCCCCCCCTTCACCTGTGCCTGCCTCTGCATCCTTGGCTCACCTCTCCCCTGTTGCCTTGGTTTGTTAAACCAGCCTTTCCCAGCTCTTTGTACCACTCTCGGCGGAAGGACAAAAAAAGCAACTTTTAAGTGCAAAAGAGCTTTTCTGGTTTTCATTGGCTCTGTTGGGTTTTGCCCTGGAAGAATCTCTGATATTTGGGAAGGGGCTGGAAGCAGCCTTTATGTCACTGCTGATGGGACCATGGTGTTCAACGGTCCGGCTGCCATACCAGCCTCCGGGCTGAGCTGAAGTAATCCCTTTTTAACCCAGCAGGCAGCTAGAAAAACATTGTGAAGATTCACTTCCCACTTTCTTCATTTGCCAGCAGAGCAAAGGAGATGTGCAGGGTGGCTCTTGCTCCTCTCTGCTCCCCAGCCCCTCCTGCCACTGACATTGGTTTATATTTTACCTTCACTCTCTTGCATTTGTCCCAGCCAAAACTCAATTTTAATTTTCATGGACAAAAAGTCTTCAAAATTTTTTGGTGAGTGCTTGCCAGCATTTCAGGGCTATAGCATCTTCTAAGCAAATCTGTCCATCCCCTTCCTGCTCTCACAATATTCAAATCCTGCCCAAATATCCCCATACGGCATTAGCCGCTCTCCCCTATTCAATATTTTTACTGTTATTACCACATACAAGTGCCACTCATGTCTGTTACCTATGGGATTCCTTGTCACAATCAGGTTTTGCAATGATGTTACGCACTCCCAGGTGCCCACTAACACACTTTAAGTGGTTAAGGTACCCGTGCTGCAAACACTTTAAAAAGTCACTTCATCTATTCAAATTAAGCGTGTAATGGCATTTAAAAAAAAAAAAAAAAAAAGGATGAAATTTTGTTCTTATTGAAGCAAGTGGGAGTTTTGTCACTGGCGTAGTCAAGCCAGGGTTTCACCCAGAATTTGAGCAAGAGAGCTCAGATGAGCCGATAATAGAAACAAACCAGCTGTGAAAGCTGAATCTGCAATCTCAATGTGAACTCCCCTGCCCTGCAAAGATTACAGCACAGCTCTACCTCTAATCACTGTAAGAATAGCCATCTTATTGTCTACATCTTCGGCAATTCCATTACTGGATGAAGGACACTTCTGATACAAACGAAAGGGGGGAAAAAACCACCAAAACCCACACATATTATCCTGCCTTATGCACTTATGAAATGAGAATGTTATTGTAGCAGAGAGAAATTAAGCTACAGAGCTGATTCTCTGTCTCACTGAGGGTTTACAGAGTAGTAATTAAGAGAAGCACTTGCTGCATAAGAGAGTTCTGCTGCTGCAGAGGAAGAAAAAACATTTCTGCTCATTTTAATCAGGCATTGATGGATGGCGTTAATCAGTTGCGATAACGTGGCGGCATCTCCCTTGTGTGACAGCTCTGCAGATCTCCTGTAGCTGCCGGATAACCCCGGCACACTCACTTTCAGCCTGGACCACAGCCCACGTCACTGGGGAAACACACAGCTGTTTCAGCGGGCACTGGATGTGGCCCTTTTCAGATCTATTAGGACAGGGAAACACCAGCCCCGCTGTTTATTTATTGAAACATTTCCAGCATGGCTTTGAAACCCTTGCCACCTCACAGACATTAAACCCTGGTGCCTGTGCACACACAAACGAAGGCAAACCCCTTCCCGCAGGTGAAGTTGTTCCACCCCCTGGGCATAAATCACTGGAGCAAATTTCAAAGCAAGTCACAAAAGCTGGACACGTATCTACAGCAGACATGGACTTGAAGGACTTTAAATGGTGAGTCCTTCTTTCCCAAATGGTCCTTGTCCACCTCCATGAGCAGCCTGGCTTCGGGATGCTGCAGAGAGGACATCAGGAGAAGTGCGGTGCTTTGAAGGTCTCTTTGCACCCCACACACACTGCAGCGCTGGGAGCGCTCATCCCTGGGAGGCTGAGGACTGCCCTACTCTCCATGCCACAGGTGGGGAAGAGGAGCATGACAAGGTTATAGTGCTCTGCACTACATTCAAAAGCAGCAGTATCAGTTGCCCAAAGTGAGGTGATGTGGGAGGACTGGGGATGAGTGGGTTTACTCACCACGCAATGGCAGGACCACGCTTGAAACGGTCTCCAGTGCTACAGCCCATGATGAGCATCAGGGCTCAACCCAAAACCTGCTGAAGGTCATTGAATCCTTCAGAAGTTTCCATCTGCTCGGCATCTTTTGAGGCTGGGCGGAAAGAGAAGTGCAAAAGGCACAAAATTGTGACTGATAGAAGTGACTTCTACTGTGCTCGAGTGCAAATGGTGAGAGAAGGTAGAGAACAGCACAGGCTTGGGGGCCTGAAACCCAAATGCTTCATCCTTCTCTTCATCTGTTTATCCACAGCGCTATCCTTGCGGGGTGTGAGGGGGTCTGAACCAAGCAGAGCTGTGAAGGTGTGCGACAGCAAGAGAAAGCTCACCCTCCTTCTTCAGAAAATGCTTCTTTGGCAGCATGTGTTTCTGGACTTTAGCAAGCGTTGGGAATGATGTGCTTGTCCTCCTGCTTGTCCAAAAATCAGCAGCAGACTTTCTCCAGTATCTGTCTCCTTAGGACATCATGGGCATTTTCACTGTATTTTAAAGCATGTCTTTAAAATGCAGGGAGAGGGAACAGCCCCTGGACATGCTTCAGCGGAGGGTCAAGCTGGGTGCCAGAGGCAAAGCATCGGTACAGCACCCGTGGGGTGCGAACACACGTGCCCTGTGGTCCCTCTCAGCAGCCCTCATCTTGCAGGTGCCAGAGCTCAGAGCCACAGCTGCAGGGGAGTGAAACACAGGGAGAAATGGTGTTGCTTTGAGTGAAAAAGAGCACTTCAAAAAGACAGCTGTTATTTTGAAGAGTGGGGCAGGAAAAGCCATGGGGGTCCTGCTTTAGTGTTCTGCCCATTGCCAAAGGCACCATCCAGAGGAAGAAAGAGGCCCATTGGAAAGCTCCAGGTGATTGCCAGGAGCAGCTCTGCGTTGGCCCTCAAGGGAAGGCAAGGATTTTAGAAAGGACTAGGATTTTGGAAAGCATTCTCCTTCCCACTGCTTCGCTCCCAACCAACTTCAACAGGAGGCAGGGAGAATTATGCGATTTGTTGAAGGTGGACTCGAGGTAGCCTGCTTGTGCACTGGTGCAGGTGCTGGGAACGTGAGATGTTCCTGGCAGCACTGGCAGGCACACACGGCTGGTTTGGAGCAGTATCTGCCTGACCCTGCCTGCTGCTGGGTGACAGGTCCACGTGCCCTGCTCCGAAACAGGGCGCTAAGGGAGCTTAAATACTACAGCAACATGCATGGACATAAATAAAGGTAGAATAGACTAACAAAAGGAGAGCGGCATCACTCCTGAATCTGGGCATGCCAAACTGCAGAGCTCTTAATCATTCATTGAGGAAGAACATCAATGCGTGGGCAGCTTGCAGAGCTCACATGCCTATTCCTGCAGATACAGTGTCCTGTCGTAAGTCCGCAATGGCACTATGGCAATTTTGGAAGGAAGACTTGGAAGCCAGACCCTGGTATTGAGCAGGCCATGGGGTTCCCATCCCACTGGGCTGTGGGGGAGGTGGTGGACAAGAGAAAAAGAAACAGCAGAAAAAATGCCTGTGCTCAGGTAGGATGAGTTTTGGTTGGTTTGGATCTGGGTCTTATGGGACAGCTTCTACTTACCATGAAGGAAAAGAAAAAATCACAAATCACAGTGTGGTTTTAACCAGCTCTTAAAGAAACCACAGGGCACACCTTTCTCATGTTGACTTGTACAAGCCCATGAGGACTGCAGATGGCTTCCCCCACTGGCCTCCCAGGCAGCAGACGGTGCAGGTCCTGCCTTTTCCCCCAGCCTGGGACAGGAGATCATCCAAAGCTCTGGGATAGAGAGGCTGACACTAAATACATCCACCAGAACTTTCTGTCCAGCCTCTGTTGTGTGCTGGGGGGTGACAAAGGAGCTGGCACCCTGTCCCCAACCTGCAGCTGCACAGCACAATGCAGCTTGTTGGGAGTTAACTGAGCTATCAGAACCAAGTGGTGACACTGCACATGTGTCCTTCCCAGGGACAAGGGACGGGGGAGGAAGAGGGACTCACATTTGCCAGATTTTTAATCGTCTGCTGCAAAGAGCTCCAATGCAAGAGCTATAGAGACCACAGCCTTGAAGTGTGGCAATAGCTGAGAACAAACTCTGCTTTTACACAAAGTGTAAACAAACAAACAAACAAAAACTTACAAAAAGCAGCAGCAAACAAGTCCAAGCTTACTGGCTAATCCATGAGATTTCAAAGGCTGAATTTCTGACCCTTTCTTTTTTTTAAACCAAGGTTGAATCTCTGTCAGAGTTATTGTTTACATTACAGTCTTACTCTGGGAAAGGATATATCTACCTCTCTGTGCCAGCAATGAAAAATGTTGCTATTCACATCTCATTGGAGGTGCTAGAAGAAAGTAAGCACCGTCTGTAAATAAGCTGCCTCAATAATTAATTGCCAGCACATACAGCACAATAGAAAAGCTCCAAAAATAAGTTATTGCAAATACCGTTTCGAACTAACAGTGCCAGAACAGCTTTTGAAAAAGCCCCTATAAAGCAAACTCTGATTTTCAGAGAGAGGTAAAACACCACCAGTCAACTTGTCTCTGCTTTGTGAATGGGAGGTCTCAGCCTATTCCACTTCAGGTGAGGCAGCACTTAGCCCAGAAATGAGCCCCCATCAGCAGCCCCTGGTTAGCAAAGGAAAAAGAGATTCAAAGTAGGAGGTATGAGTGAGCAGTGGGATGTTAGGGAGCAGAGAAGAGGAGGGAGCAAGAAACGTGGTGGGTTGCTGGCTGGCTGGATGTGGTCCATGAATGAGGTCACTGAGAAACGCCATCATACAGAGAGCGCAGCCACATGACAACCACAAGCATCCTCCTCCCAGGGAAGTTTCATCCAGCAACAATGGGAAGAAGAGGAGGGTGAGGAAGGCAGGACGTCTTTCGCCCTTGCCAGGGAGCACAGACACTCTGCCCTGAAAAGTGCAAAGTATGAGGCACATGGAGAAGACAAGTTTTGATGACACTGGGCTGCCACATGCTTGGCCTCCCCAGAGGAACATCTCAACAGTCTATCTACCCCTCAACCCATGCAGCCACAGGTACACCACAAGCTGTCAGGAGAGCAGACAGGTGAGGACTCGGGATATACTTTGGCACAGACTTTGTGCAGGGCAAGGCACTGGCATGGTCACACACATGGCTGTGTACACGTGCATCCAAAAGCCAGACTCTTTGAAAAGAGGTGCAAAAGGGAAGGATATGGGGTGATCGATGCCTCAAGCCTGTCAGCATTTAAAAGGCATTTGGATAACGCCCTTAATAACACTCTAACTTTTGGTCAGCCCTGAAGTGGTCAGGTAGTTGGATGAGATGATTGTTGTACGTCCCTTCCAACTGAAATACTCCTATTCTATTCTATTCTATTCTATTCTATTCTATTCTATTCTATTCTATTCTGTTCTGTTCTGTTCTGTTTTGTTCTGTTCCACTCTATTCTACTCTATTCTATTCTACTCCATTCCTTTCCATTCCCTCCCTTTTCCTTCCCTTCCCTTCTTTTCTCTTCCATGACATAGGACAATTCAAAGCTCACTTTAATATATCACCAGCAAGTAGGGGAGGGGTGGCAATGAAAGGAAGCAGGGAGGAGAAACTGTAAATAAAAAAGGAAGAAAAAAAATACACATCCAAGTGAAATTTGTAATTCCCATATAAATGAAAGGAGAGGTAATGATGCACATCAAACTAATGAAATTATCCTGCAGACTGACTACTAGCTAATGAAATTTCTTACTTAACATACATTAACTGAGCTGCAACTGGCATTTCACTGCACTTGCATTTAGCCAAAACTCTTCCCGTCAGCAGTGAGAAAAATGCCACAGGGGTAGAGCAAGACAGCTTTATTTTACACAATACCACAGCAAAGTGCAGAATCAGAGGTCAGCCAAGGCACGGGGGCGGCTGCGGGGCTTGCTGAGGCTCAGCTCTGGTTTTTCAGCAGCTCCAGATCAGGCGTGTTCTGATCATGAACCGAGGAAAATGCTCTTCTGATCTGACAACCCTACTCATGAGAGCTGGAGCACAGAAGTCAAATCAAATTTCTTTTGGTTCACGGGTAACCAGCGGGACTATTTTGTGGCTGGAGCTTCATTATTTAGCAATTTTGCCGAGGACAGTTAAGCTGTATTAGGACACAGCTCTCCACAGCTGTACTCTAATAGCTCTAGGACAACAGATCAACCAACACACCTCTCTCTACGCGCACACCCCCACACCCAGGGTGCCTTTCTTACCCTTAAAGCATGATGGACTCCAGGCAAGAAGTTCAGGTACTTCAGGTTTTTAACAGTTATGAGTGGGGTTTTTTTTTCCAGAAACACAAAGTCAGAGGTTGGCATCACCTGCAGAGCCCACAAAAAACCTCCTACTAGTTTGAGCCAGGAGCAGGAGGTGGACAGCAGCCAACCATGTTGGGAAGCCCAAGAATTAGATGAGGAAACTTTCCTGTTACCCATCCCATTTTACATCCTGTTACTGCAGGTCTGCTCTCCCATATCACCAAGGAAAGGCTAAAAGCAAATGTTCTGAGGGGAGCTACATCTGTGTTTTCACCTTTCTACGGTATTTCACGGTCTCTGTCACTCAGCATATCCATGGGCACAACTAAATAATACCAACCACAGCTTGACACCGTTCAGATGAACAGAAGTGCCTTCATAAGGCCTCCAGAGAGCAACCCCCACTAATGGTAATTACTGCTTTTTTAGAAAAGGATTAGCGGTTAATGGTAGAAAAGTACCAATGCAGGAACCAAAAGCTGCTGTTATGGAAAACTCTCCCCCCTGGTTTGCTTCAGTTCGGTTTTAAGGAGCCTTTGGGAGCACGATGCTGTCATGATGCTGAAGTTCAACCGTAGATAAGTGCTGAATCATACCAAACATTTCACTTAAAAGTGAACCTCATACTAGCTTTAAGAGACAGACGAGATCAGATTATTTTTTCTGAATTTCAGTCAGATAATATACACATTCCCTTATCAAATGATGTAATTCTTAATTAATATTTTAAGCTTCAAAGTATGTAAATTTATCTTTTTTTTTTTTTGATCCTTTGCAGCTAAATTGCAAATGACCAGAAAACTAAAAAGCTCTCCATCATGCATTTTTGTCCCTCTACATTAGGATTCAAGGTAGAACATGCAGAAAAGTTCAGCTGGGTCTGCAACCCAGTGAAAAATTTCAGGAGCTCTGGGAATCCTGATGCCACCACACACCTCCCCGCAAAAGAGTAGATATGTTGCAGGGAGGGATCATCACATCAGGGTTTGGAGGGAGTACCTCCAGAACAGACACCAGAACAGACCCCATGATGAACCACAGAAAGGAGCATCCCAGTTTCCCAGGCATGTTCCACATCTGTCTACACACACTGCCTCCTCTAATGCCAAAGAGATTGTTTCTGGATTACCAAATCATTGCTGAATAACCACCCCTAAATCTACCGGGTTTTCCTGGTGGGTGAAACAATCCCCATCCATAAAAGCCATAAAAGGTCTTTGGGACAAGAGCCACAACATCGAACTGAAAGGCCCATGAGTCAAAGCTCTGCTCCAATGATTAGCTGAAGCGTTGCAGAGCAAGAGAAACGGTCTCTGCTTCCCACAGATCGATGTTTCTTCAATCCCGACCCTTCAAGGTCAGTTAAAGTTTTCAAAACGTACTTGACAAAAGTTGTGCAGCTTTAGCGAGCGGCCGCCTCTCCGGGGCCCTGGCTCATCTGAATAGCGTGCCGTAACCTTCAGCCTGTCTTGATGTCTGATTCCCTGCTTGGATCCTATTACCATTACTCACTGGGGACACCAGGTATGTTTGAAGGGAGCCAAGTCTTCCAGCTTGTCAGCTCTGAAATATGTTGCCTGAGGCTGCCCAGGCTCTTGTTATTCCTTATTCAGTATGTGGGCTATGGCTACCTGCAGCTTTCACCCTCTTTGCTGTGCAGATGGATTTATCTTTTGACCGCTGCCGTTTACAAAGAGGGGGGAGTTGTCTGCAACATCGGACACATACAGCCTTTAGCCTTACGAAACACAACTTTATTCACGATTGTAGTTCCTCAAAGTGACAGAGGGAGCATTGCCCTGTGTAACCTGTGGTGTAACCCAGCTTGGGCTCGCTGCTGGTCTGCAGCTGGACGTGCCTCTCTAATTCACCCCGATTTGTTCACTTTTCATCTTCAGTCATCCATTTGTCACTCTCCCCCCATCTCCTCTCACAGTGCATCTCTAAGAAAGGAAAGGTTGCTGTCAAACAAAAGCATTGCCACCCAAGCCCTCACCCCATGCCACCACATGTCCTCCTGGTGGTGGGGCACCACGTCTGGGATTCTGCAGCCTTGTTGTCTGCATCTCTGCAATGGACCACTTCTGAGATGCAAACTGCCTTGCACGAGCACCCAACACTGCAGCTCTTGGAACATATGCACGCACGGCAGGATGCCTCTGCGTGGGGACGTGTCAGGACTTCAGAGCACAAGCTGATACGCAGCTAACAGCAGGGCTAGGAGATGCGGGGGCAAGCCCTCCCAGATTGCCTCCAGCATGGGCAGTTCTGCTGGCACCCTCCTCCAGAGCCCTTGGCATTGGCCAACCCAGAAGGGACAATGAGTGAGATGGATCCCCACCTGACACCCCTGACCCGCAGCATGGGGCCATGCGGGTCAGAGCCACGTGTGGTCATTGCACTCTGGCAAACGCACGTGCACATTCAGCGGCAGTGAAGCCACGATGTGCCTGATCCAGGTAGATGTTGTCCCGAGTACCAGCTGGGGAGTACATCTGATCTCCTGCATCCAGGTAAATGCCTTGGCTGTGGCCAGGCACCGCTCTAGAGGGAGATGTGGTGTCATCACCTCCAGCCCCAATACAGGCTCAAGGAGAAGAAGCATTTGGACATCCAAGGTCCAGGCTGCTCTGCCTGTACCCGGCTTGCCACGTGGTCCAGGCTTCCCCAGGCTGCCTCTGCAAGAGAGGGGTGCAACTGGGTGAAATCAGTTCACGCTGCAACTTGGATGAACTCAGGCGCTCAAGCTGAAGTGAGAGCTTCCAGCTGATGGCAAGAGGCTCTCATGAACATCTAGGTTCTGAAAGCCAAGCCAGACCCAGGGAGGCACTGCCTTGCTATGAGGATGGTCACAAGAGTGGCGCACCAGGATGGGGCTACGTGCTCTAGAGGGGTAGAGAGGGGGTGACACCAGAGAGGTGTCTCTGAGGAAAGCAGGCAGGCCCAGGGACATGGTACGGGTATGTCACTGTCTTGTGACACAGGGCCACTGGTGTTGCTGGCTATTCCTCCCACAACAGGAGCTGCCAGGAGGTCACTTCATTTCAGGTTGTAGGGGGAAAGCTGCATTTCCTTACAGGGAAACAGAGCTCTTCCTCACATGTCTCAGGTGGGAAACGTTCCTTTTATACAAAAAAAAAAAAAAAAAAAAAAAAAAAAAGAAGTCTTAGGAAAAGAAAAACCTTTTACGTTCAATGGCTGTTTCCTTTGCAGTTGCTTTAAAACCACATCCAAGCCTTTCCCCGGCTTTGCTGCTGCTCGGACATCGCTCCATCTAGTGGAAGTCTGCTGCAAAGTGCCACCTCCGGGAGCACAAGGACACCTGGCAAGACCAGAGCTGTGAAAGACGAAGAGGGGGTGACAGAGTGAAGGCTTCAGGCCAGTCATCACGGAGTCTTCGCCTTGCTGCTGGGGCCAAAAGACACGGGTAGCCAAGCTCCGACCTTCATTTCTGCCGCAACGCCTGCAGACACTGCGGTTAGACGGGGAGGACGCCCATGAGAGCTGGCAAAGGCAAAGCAGGAATTAAGATGCCACCAGTCACCTAGCTCCAAATGTCTTCACAAACCCTCTGAACTCGAGGACTGTGTGCTGCTGGTCCATCTCGATGCAGGAAAACTGCAAACCATGTCCTGCTTGAGTTCAGGCAAGGATTTGAGCTGAAAGTTCCCCCCTGGCCACGAGTGTGCTCCAGTGAGTCAGTCACTGCCTGCTCCTTCCCCTCCTTTTTATGGGGATGCACCTCCCTACTAAATTTAGCCCCTAATTTGTAATTTTCCTTTGATTTTTGTTAAAAAAAATGCCTGAAAAACATGTAGTTAGATGAGAAAACAAGTCTTTAAGCCCGGGGTAAAACCAGGGTATTTGCAACTCGCTGGCTGCTCTACAACTTTCCGCGCCACACTAACAGCCAAACAAACATGTTAGAGACCATTTCAGCCACAGAATCATAAAATTTGTCTATCCGTCTAAAAATAAAAAAGACCTGGAAGAAACCACAGGAGAAAGAGAGGGAAACCAGGATATGTGGGTTCCTCATATTTTCAGCTAAGCAAGGCTGACCCGGCCATTCTTTGCAGGTGCGTGTGTTGATTTTTTTGTCTTTCCTCCTCTCTTCCCCAGCCCTGCTGGCCCCTGGCTCAGTGTTAGCAGAGATAACTGTCCCAAAGATATTGAGCTACGAGTTGTGTGAAAACAGGCGCTGGCACTGAATGATAGTCTTAAATGTCCTCACTGAAAGACTAAACATTTACTGCATATCTGCAAAGTTACACATGAGAAAGTCCCTGGAAAGCAGGTGGTGTTTGTTCTGCTGTTCTAGAAACTGTTTCTTTCTCACGGGGTGAGCAGAGAGTTGATATTAGCTTTTACCTGTCTAAGTACTGTCACTCTAGTTTTAAATAGGAAGGGAAAAGTCAGACAAGAAAATCAAAGTCATGGACACAATTTCACCATTGGTGCAGGACTGACATTGTAGGTTTGGTTCATAAACTCCCTCTCACCACTTCCCAGGCCTTGCACAGATGCGAGGGTTACTAGTTCACAGTCAGCAGCGCTGGGTAAAGCTCAGGATTAGAACAAAAGTTTCAAATTCACGGACACAGCTCATGCAGTACCCAGGATCCTGGCATGGAGGTTGGTGTCAGTGTTTTGAAAGATGTTTCTAACCTCAGGACGCTGCTGTGTTGTTGGAGGGGAACTATGTGAGGACAGCAGAAGTGACTCAGCCTGTCATCGCTGTCTGCACTTTGTAATTATAATATATAGCACTTTCCTCGAGGAGCTGCACACACATTAATGAAGCGAGTCTCACACCAGCCCTCCGTGGGAAGCATTGGGAGCCCTGTGTGACCGCTGGGAAAACTTGCAGAGAGACACAGGCAGGCAAGATGTCTCAGCTGAGGTCTGAGCAGGGGTTGTACAGTGGGGATAGGGATAGGCTTGGATTCCCTGGCTCCCACTCCACAGTGCATCGCCGAAGGCAGCGGCTGTGCCAGCAGCTCTCAGAAGGTAGTTCACCCTTCTC